>NC_053022.1:344538569-344591338 GCF_003073215.2 Triticum urartu
ATCAACAAACTCGGTCGGACCGAAAAGGTAAACCTAGTGACCGTTAGAGATTTTCGGTGGGACTGACATGCAACTTGGTAGGACCGATATGGTTAGGGTTTGGGCATAACGTAATCTCGGTGAGACCGATTACACAAACTCGGTGAGACTGATTTTGGTAATTAGCTAACCAGAGAGTTGGTCAGGCAAACTCGATGGGACCGATTTGCTCTTTCGGTGAGACCGAAAAGTTACAAAAAGGGAACACTGAATTTACATTGCAATCTCGGTGGGACCGATTCGCTCTTTCGGTGAGACCAAAAAGTTACGAAAGGGAAACAGAGAGTTTGCAATCCCATCTCGGTGAGACCGAGATCCCTATCGGTAGAACCGAATTGCTAGGGTTTGGCAGTGGCTTATGACAAGTGAAACTCGGTGGCGCCGGATAGAAAGAATCGGTATGACCGAGTTTGGCTTAGGGTTTAGGTCATATGTGGATATCGGAAAGTAGTTGAGGGTTTTGGAGCATATCACTAAGCACATGAAGCAAGAGGCTCATTAAGCAACACCTCATCCCTCCTTGATAGTATTGGCTTTTCCTAAAGACTCAATGTGATCTTGGATCACTAAAATATAAAATGAAGAGTCTTGAGCTTTTGAGCTTGAGCCAATCCTTTGTCCTTAGCATTTTGAGGATTCCACTTTCACATCCATGCCATGCCAATCATTGAGCTTTCCTGAAATAATCATCTTGGAATAGCATTAGCTCAATGAGCTATATGTTGTTATGAATTACCAAAACCACCTAGGGATAGTTGCACTTTCACTCTCTCTTTGTCAGGAGAGCTCTGGCCGGATTATGGCCAACAGGATTGGGATGCGGACGACGAAGAAATTCGACGCCCACCCACCACCCACTTCGTAGCCACTGTCGATGATTTAACCGACATGCTCGACTTCGACTCCGAAAACATCGACGGTATGGACGACGATGTAGGAGACGAACATGAACCAGCGCCTATAGGGCACTAGAAAGCCACCTCATCATATGACATATACATGGTGGACACACCAAAAGAAGACAACGACGAGGAAAGGAAGGACGCTATGAAGGCTTGTCCCCTCGAGAAGCAGTCAAAGCGGCGGCGTAAGCGCCGCCCCAAATCCCGCCTCGGCAGAAATAACGATCATACAGACCCAGCGTTGGAGCAGGGCGAACCACTGCCAGACCACGGCAATACGGAGAATCAAACCGAACAACCCGACTCTGTCAAAGATAATAGTCCAGACGACATCACACCGGATAGACACCCGGAGCAACAGAATGCCCATCAAAGGCTTGTTGCCACCGCAAGGAGTCTAAAAAAGCAGAAGCAAAGGCTCAAGGCTGCACAAGACACACTCCAAATTAGATGGAGCAAAGTACTCAACACAGCAGTGAAGTACAGCGGCAATCGCCCCACCAAGAGCTACCCAAAGCGGAAGTTGCTACATGAATTCGATGAGGAGGCCTTAGACCCCCCCACAACCAAAAATTAAAGCAGCCATCTGGGCGGATAGACGACCTCATGGCCAACATAAAGTGGCAAGCAATGCCGCACATAAGCCAATACGCGGTCTACGCGAGGGCTCGCATCAAAAGGACGGCGAAACCAGAACCATCTATGGACCACGCAAGCGTGCTCCAACATACGATGCAACACAACAAACATCTGAACAACGCGGTACACCCAGATATAGGGGTGCCGCACACCCCCTATGTTTCACCGATGAGGTGCTGGACCATGAATTTCCAGAGGGATTCAAACCCGTAAACATAGAGGCATACGACGGAACAACAGACCCTGGGGTCTGGATTGAGGACTATATCCTCCATATCCATATGGCTCGGGGAGATGATCTCCACGCCATTAAGTATTTACCCCTCAAACTCAAAGGGCCAGCTCGGCACTGGCTTAATAGCCTCCCCGATAGCTCCATTGGAAGCTGGGAAGAGCTCGAAGACGCCTTTCGGGCAAATTTTCAAGGGACTTATGTCCGACCCCCGGACGCGGATGATTTGAGTCATATAACTCAACAGCCCAGAGAGTCAGCCTGAAAGCTTTGGAATAGGTTTCTTACTAAAAAGAACCAAATTGTCGACTGTCCAGATGCCGAAGCCTTGGCAGCTTTTAAGCATAGCGACCGTGACGAATGGCTTGCTAGACACCTCGGCCAAGAAAAGCCGAGAACAATGGCAGCATTAACAAGCCTCATGACCCACTTTTGCATGAATGAGGATAGCTGGCTAGCTAGATGCAGCACCAGCGACCCCAGTACATCCGAAGTTAGAGATGGAAACGGGAAATCACGGCGCAACAACAATAACAAACACCGGAATAAAGAAGACAGCACGAAGAGCACGGCAGTAAACGCCGGACTCAAAAGCTCTCGGCCAGGTCAGCAAAAGCCGCCCTCTAAAGGCACCAGAGATGAACTGTCCAGCCTAAACAAAATTCTAGACCAAATATGTCAGATCCATAGCACCCCTGGTAAACCCGCTAATCATACCCACAGAGAATGTTGGGTCTTCAAGCAGTCCGGCAAGCTCAACGCCGTACACAAAGGGGAGGATACACCAAGCGAAGACGAGGATGAGCCTCTCAAGCAAGACACTGGGGAACAAAAGAAATTTCCACCAGAAGTCAAAACAGTAAATGTGTTACACGTGATCAAGGGGAGAAACAAAACGGTACTCCCAGAAAAATATGCCCAAGGGCCTATCTCTGTGGAGTCCTGCCACTGGTCGTCTCAACTGATCACTTTCGACCATCGTGATTACTTAGCAAGTATCCGGCGTGCAGGATGGGCTGCCCTGGTATTAGACCCAATAATTGACGGATACCACTTCACACGAGTCCTGATGAACGGTGGCAGCAGTCTAAACCTGATATACCGGGATACAATCCGCGAAATGGGGATAGACCCAACGAAAATTCGCCATAGCAATACTACCTTTAAAGGAGTAACGCCAGACCCAGGGGCTCATTGCACGGGCTCCCTGCTACTTAAGGTTATATTCGGCTTCCCCGATAACTTCCGTAGCGAACATTTAACCTTCCACATTGCTCCGTTCCAAAGTGGCTATCAAGCACTACTTGGACGCGAAGCTTTCACTCGCTTTAATGCAATACCGCATTACGCTTCCCTCACGCTCAAGATGCCCAGTCCACGTGGCATCATTACAGTGAATGGAAGTATTGAGCGATCTTTGCGCGCCGAAGAGAGTGCGGCTGCCTTGGCAGCCGCACACTAAAAATGGCCTCACCAACTAAAGCATTTAACAGGTCGTCAAGACCTCGGACACGGTTAGACGAGTCCGGCGCAGCTATATGTAATTCATACCGGATCAATGGTCACACCCCTATTACAAATACAAGGGGCTCAACACGCGCAGACAAGTGGCAATTTTTACTCATCTTGAATTATACATGGTTTCTTTAAAAACTATCTTTTTGCACGACAACTTTTTCACCTAAGTTCCTCTCTTTTACAGATGATCATCGTGCTACACCCGTCCAGGATACAGCACAATGGAGACACAGGCGCAGACGTGCAGCAGGGACCCGCTCCAAGGATTCTTTTTAGATTAAGACCCTGCGTAAACCTTTTTTACTGTCTCTTGTTGATACACATCCACCGAATTCTCAGCACAATTGAGAAGGATGCTGACGTCTTGGCATGTGGCCACGTCAGAATAATGCACGTACCTGGACACAAGGGGCTTCTTACAAAGGGCACTATTTAGGCCCGGTTTATACCATAAAGACCGAATACCTTAGGGAGTGTTCGGCGTCGCGAGTTTGGCCTTATATGCATCAGCTCCGAATCATTGTCTTTGGTCAAATGTTGGGTTTGCCCGGCTCCTGTGCTTTGGTGCCTTCCGTTCCGCTTTACTGGCTAAGGCAGCACCAGGAGAACTACTGCGATTGTGCCCTGGTTCATCCGGACGAGCACCTCAGTAGAGAAAGCCGAAAATTGACTGTCATGATATAGCGTGAGACTGGTCAACCACTCGATGACCTATAGGGATGTTCGAATTCCTCCGCCTTAACGAAGGGTCGTTTCCCGGCCAGGCATGTACGCACACCGAGATCGGGAGAGTGCGGAGCCACCAGAGGCTATCTAGTAGCCCCACTGTCAAACTCCTATGGCTAAGTGAAAGTGTTAAAGCATTATGGTCCGGTTGCCTCGTTCGCTGCGCTATCACCTCCTTAATAGGACCAAGACATTGGGTTAAGTGCGAACACGCGTTTTTTGTGAGCACCTCCGCATTATATGTGTGGAGGCTGAAGCCGACGACTGCAATCTTTCAGGTTATACACATGTATACATAAACGGCCGCATAGGAGGCATCATATTACTTTCAGGCAAAAGTATAAACACAGCCTTATAACATTTCATACAAACATTGTGCTTACAATAGGAATACATGTCACTCAAACATAATATTCTTCGAGCATTGGGCCTCTATCAAACGAGCACCCTCGAGAACCTCCTCGAAATAGTGCTCGGCAGCCACTCGGCCTATGGCCGAACCCTGCGCCGCAACAGTGGTAGCGTCCATCTCCGCCCAGTATGCTTTAACACGGGCAAGGGCCATCCGCGAGCCTTCTATACACGCCGACCTCTTCATCGCATTAATGCGCGGCACCGCACCAAGGACCTCCTGCACTAAGCTGAAATAGCTGTTCGGCTTTGGCTTTTCTGGCCATAGCTGATCCACGACAAACCTCATGGCGAGTCCGGACAACCTATTCAGTTCGGCCCATTCGGCTAGTTGGTCAGTCAATGAAAGCGGGCATTCTGGAACGTTGAATTGCGACCAGAACAGCTTATCCACTTCACGATCTGTTTGACCTTGGAAGTACTTGGCCGCATCGGCAGCGCTCGCCGCCAAGTCCATATACGCATCTGCCGAACTCCACAGCCGATCCAGAGGGGCATACCGTGGATCTCCGAACTTCCTCCATAGCATGAAGGGCTTCCCAGCCGCAATATCCCTGGCTTCCCGCAGCTCCTCCTTCTTTGCTCTCATAGCAGAGCGGGTATCTTTGTCCACCGTCGTGGCCTTCTCAAGGTCCGTGGCCTTCGCTCGGTTTTCTTTTTCAAGGAGCCGGCAACGGTCGGCAGTGCCTTTTAATTCTACGGCCATCTTGGCCATCTTCTCTTGGCTCTCGCAGTGTGCGGCCTTCTCGGCTTTCAACTCTTCGGCCGCCTTCAAAGCAGCCGCATTACTAATCCTCGCTTGTTCCTTGGCTCGGGCGAGCTCCGCCCGAAGGGTCTCCATGGTGGCAGCTCCGTCTGCAGTCACAACATATTAAAGATACGGGCATCATGCTGCTCTTATTGTGTGACATTCACCAGAAAGCATTACTTACCCTGTGATTCATCAATCCTCTTGTTAACAAGCTCGATGTCAGCGTCTGCCGCATCCAGTTGCCGTTTTAATTCGGCAAACTCACTAGTCCGGCTAGCCACCGGAGCTTCCACCGCCTGCACATAAAGGCAGTCTGGTTATTGCCTGGGACTATGATCCTCTGTTCGCCGCCATTCTCGTCGACAACCAGAGTCTCAGGGGCTGCTATCTACACAGGGCACACCTAACATGTGCGGTACTATCACGTACCTCAAAGCCTGTCAGTAGACTCATAAAGGCTTCATGTAATCCGCTTTCGGCGGACGAAATTCTTTCCATCACCGTACCCATAACTGCACGGTGTTCTTCTGAGATGGCCGCTCACCCCAACAGCTCCCTCAGAACGTCCAACCGCATACCAAACGGTGTCGAACTCTTTTGTTCGCTCTCCTCAAGAGCCAGACACTGGGGACTTCGGGGGTCTATGGGATTATCTTCTGGCCTCACCAGATCTGGAGAGGCCCTCTGTGACGACACTTCGGGGTCGCCCGCTTCTTGAGCGGAGGAGTCCAGGGGAGGCGTTTCGCTCTCCATCATCTCCGGAAGAAGATCCCCCGAAGACGAGCTCAGCTGAAAAGGGCTAAGACCCGAACTGCAAGATATATGCGGCGGTTATTTTCTCAGAAGAAAGATGGTATACCTTCACTATTAAAGTATTTTTTGGATCACTTACGACTCGTTGGAGGGATGATCCCCCGCGGACTTTGTGCGGCAAGAGCACCCCCCGAGGCAGGACCCTCTGTTGAAGACTTCTTCTCCCATTTGGAGGCCTCGGCTTCCGGATCCACGGAAGCAGTCCTCTTCCTCCCTCGGTCATCCTCCTTTATGGAGGCGCTCGTTCCCTTGGTTGGAACTGGCAGCGATGGGGGCCCGCATTTGCCCGTATTATCCTCCCCTGTATCTTCCTTCGAGGGCTGGGCAAGGTGCGAGCTCGAGCATCTTTTCCAATACCGGATTTTCCAAACCCTCAGGGAGGGGGGCCAAACACCAAATCATATTCGCCTTTTATTAGCCAGTCTTGGTCAAAGAGCGAACTCTCAGAAATAACTTCATGATGAATAAAAGATAATGTGTTCGGTTAGAGGGTTTCTTACTTGTTCGGCGGCGCGGTTGCTGCTCAGGCCCACGTCCTCGGTAGTATCCGGACACTCTATTTGAGGTCCGAAGAATGACTTGTACATCTCCTCGTGCGTCAGGCCGAGGAAACTTTGAACTGCGCGCAGTCCTTCTGGGTTGAACTCCCACAAGCTAAGGGGCCGGCGTTTGCAAGGCTGGACTTGACGAACCAGCATAACTTGCACTACCACAACCAAATTAAAATCTCCCTCGAAGAGATCTTGAATGCGGCTTTGCAGTATAGGCACATCCTTGGCTGGACCCTAGCTCAGACCTCTGCTAATCCATGACATCAGTTGTGGTGGGGGGCCCGAGCGGAAAGCGGGGGCAGCCGCCCACTTGGCACTTCTGGGATCCGTGACGTAAAATCACTCTCGTTGCCATAATTCGGACACCTCTGGAAAGGAACCTTTCGGCCATGGAGCTCCTGCCATCTTGCTTATTGATGCGCCTCCGCATGTTGCATGTTGCCCCTCGATCATCTTCGGCTTCACTTCAAAGGTCTTGAGCCACAGGCCGAAGTGAGGGGTAATGCGTAGGAAGGCCTCACACACGACGATAAATGTCGAGATGTGGAGAAAGGAGTCCGAGCTAGATCGTGGAAATCTAGCCCGTAGTAGAACATCAAACCCCTGACGAAGGGATCCAGAGTGAGGCCTAGGCCTCGGAGGAAGTGGGAAACGAACACAACGTTCTCGTTGGGTTCGGGAGTAGGGACGACCTGCCCTCGAGCAGGCAGCCGATGCGAAACCTCGGCAGTCAGGTATCTGGCCTCCCTCAACTTTTTGATGTCCTCCTCCGTAACGGAGGAGGGCATCCATCGGCCTTGAAGGCTGGGTCCGGACATGATTGAAGATCTGGAGCACCTAACCTGGGCTTTGGGTGTTAGAACTCGAGGCGGGGGAAGGGTTCGATTGAGCACGAGAGGGAAAAAGCGAAAACCTTGTCCCTTTATAAAGGGGGTGAATATCATGCGTCCTCTCCGTAGCCGTTTAGGACTTGCCTATAATCTAGGAGTCCTAGACACAGTTGGGTTACCCACGCCCGTATTAATGAGAATCCCGTAATAAGGGGACACGATCTCTGCTTTGACAAGACGTGTCGAAAAACTGCCTCGCGTTATGTGCGGGGCTGGTTGAAGGAAACGGTTCGAATAATCACCGGGCCATGACATAACATCATGCTACCAAAATAAGTCAGCAAATTGGATTTGCGAAAATATTATTCTCTCTACGGTGGTATGTGGAACTTATTTGCAGGGTCGGACACTATCCTCGTATTCAAATTCTTCTGTGATGTATTCAGAGAAGGAACCCGCCTTGCAATGCCGAAGACAATACTACGCGCCGGACCCATCATCATTGAAGCCTGGTTCAGGGGCTACTGAGGGAGTCCTGGATTAGGGGGTCTCCGGACAGCCAGACTATCTCTATTGGCCGGACTGTTAGACTATGAAGATACAAGATTGAAGACTTCGTCTCGTGTCCGGATGGGACTCTACTTGGCGTGGAAGGCAAGCTAGGCAATACGGATATGGATATCTCCTCCTTTGTAACCGACCTTGTGTAACCCTAACCCTCTCCGGTGTCTATATAAACCAAAGGGTTTTAGTCCGTAGGACAACAACCACAACATACAATCATACCATAGGCTAGTTTCTAGGGTTTAGCCTCCTCGATCTCGTGGTAGATCTACTCTTGTACTACCCATATCATCAATATTAATCAAGCAGGACGTAGGGTTTTACCTCCATCAAGAGGGCCCGAACCTGGGTAAAACATCGTGTCCCCTGCCTCCTGTTACCATCTGGCCTAGACGCACATTTCGGGACCCCCTACCCGAGATCCGCCGGTTTTGACACCGACATTAAGCCTTCGGGCCTTTGTTGAATTTAAAACTTGTAATCCCTTCATTCATGTTTTTCATTCCCTACGGACTGTACCTGAGTGGAATGTTTTTAATGAAAAAGGGATGCTTGCTGGGTCATTTGTTTGCGGGTGGAACCCACGACAAGGAGTAAATCCTTGATATCTCTAAGATAAACATTTTCTTGCCCGGCAACAGGCCTTGCCGTCTCCCCACTTCGCTCGACCTTTCTCACGCCTTCGGCGGAGGCAGGGATGAGGCGGGTTCAGGCTCCTTGTTTCATCCTTTCGCTGCTGCGACTACGACCAAACTTGGTCCCAGGAACGAGCCCTAGGACCTAGAGTTAGGGGAGCACGGTAGCTTAAGGAAAAACGAGGTTTCACATACCTCAGTCCAATGGAATGCATGATAAGGGATGAAGAACTCATCTGAAGCTGCAGCCCCGGCAACCCTGGTTTGCCGTGGGTGAATCTTTGCTCTTGCAGCCCCCGGTAATACTGGCTTGCCGGGGCCTAGATGCTGGTCTATTCCTTTTTTCTCCCCAAGTGGTTTGGCAAGTATATCTGTGTGTCCTGTGAACCAAAGAAGACAAAAGAAAGACAAAGAGACACACACTCGACCTCTAAGCTAGGGGTTAGTCGCCGCTAAGCACTATCAACCCTAACCAAGGACAAAACTCGACCTAGCATGCATGCTATAACTTAGGGTGCCAGTGCTTCATTTATTTATGGTCAGGGTCTGCGCCTGGCTTTGTACAAAGGGTTACATGCGTCATCGGCAAGGCTCGTACAAAAGGTGGCTTGCCGGGGGGCCCCGCAAGCCGCGCCTCACGGGTAAAACTTGCGAAGATGCTCAATGTTCCAGGAGTTACTCACCGGAATGGCATCTTCGGTCTCCAGGCGGACTGCGCCGGGCCTGGTGACTCGTATTACCCGATAAGGGCCTTCCCACTTTGGCGTCAACTTGTTGGAATTCTTGGCCAATTGAACGCGCCGAAGAACAAGGTCACCTTCCTCAAAGCTTCAGGCATGAACCTTGCGGCTATGGTAGCGGCGCAAGGCTTGCTGGTAGCGCGCTGCTCTCACAGCCGCCCGAAGACGATCTTCCTCAAGGAGTGTTGTGTCATCTTGCCGCAATTGCTCTTGCTCAAGCTCGTCATAAGCGAGTACTCGAGGTGACCCGTATATGAGTTCCGTGGGGAGAACTGCTTCTGCCCCGTATACCAGGGCAAAGGGTGTCTTGGCTGGTGGCTCGATTTGGTGTCGTTCTGATTGACCAAAGAACCGCCGGCAATTCATCAATCCAGCGCCTTCCACTCTTGTGCAGTCTTTCAAAGGTCTTTGTCCTCAGGCCTCGCAGTACTTCAGCATTTTCCCTCTCAGCTTGACCATTGCTTCTTGGGTGAGCAACGGAAGCGAAACAGACCTTGCTGCCGAGGTCTTGAATATATTGCATGAAGGTGTGGCTTGTGAACTGCGTGCCGTTGTCGGTGATGACCCTATTGGGTACACCAAAACGGCACACCAGTCCTTTGAAGAACTTGACGGCTGACTGTGCTGTGACCTTCCTCACTACTTCCACTTCTGGCCACTTTGTGAACTTGTCGATTGCAACATACAAGTACTCAAAGCCCCCCGCAGCGCGGGGGAAAGGGCCCAGTATGTCGAGCCCCTAGACCGAGAAAGGCCAGGAGAGAGGAATGGTTTGAAGGGCTTGAGCTGGCTGATGAAGCTTCTTTGAATGGAACTGACACGCTTCACACCTGGTGACTAGTGTCGTCGCATCCTGGAGGGTGGTGGGCCAGAAGAAGCCTTGCCGAAATGCTTTGCCGGCAAGGGCCCTATGTGGGATCCACATACGCCTCCATGTATCTCCGCCAACAGCCCCAGTCCTTCCTCTCGAGGGATACACTTCAATTTAACACCGTTCGGCCTCTTTCTGTACAGGACGTCATCGACGAACTGGTACATAGTAGAGCGACGGGCTACTTTTTCCGCTTCTTCCTGCTCCTCAGGAAGTTCCCTTGTTTGGAGGAATCGGACGGTATGTTGTGCCCACGCTGGAGCCTGGGGCTCGACGGCGAGGACTAAAGGCATTTCCTCCGCTATAGGAGCAGCTGTCTCCACGGCAAGAGCTTGATGCTCCGTCGGAGCTAGCCTTCCTGTGGCGTGCTCAGTGTCTCCGGCAACATCCTTGCCGGCGACTTCGGGGAGCTCGGCGGAAAAGTACTTGCCGGGCCCTGATTTTCTCCTCTTGTTCTGCTCTATTGATGGATCAACGGATGGCTGAGTTAGCCGAAGCACAAAGGTACCTGGTTCCACAGGTAGCTTGAGGGCAGCGCATTTTGACAGGTAATCGGTGATGTCATTCTCCGCTCGGGTAACGTGTTCTGCCTGTATACCGTCAAAACGCTCTTCCAGCTTTCTCACTTCATCGACGTAGCCCTTCATCAACGGGCTCTAGTAATCCTTGTTGACTTGCTTGATGACAAGTTGCGAGTCGCCCCTGACGACGAGTTTCTTGATTCCGAGGTCCGCCGCGATCCTAAGACCAGCAAGCAGCCGTATTGTTTGTTGACACCTCCCTGGGGAAGTGCATCTGGATCACGTACTTGAGGTGCTCTCCGGTGGGCGCGACAAGCAGTACGCCAGCCCCGGCGCCCTGTAAGGAGAAAGCTCCATCAAAGTACATGATTGAAATGTATATATTCTGCTTAAAGTTGCAATCTTTCACCATTCCTTGTTCAGGATTCGAATCGAAAACACAGTTACCACAAATGAGGTATGCAAAACCATCCAACCCAATGAATGAACCAAAAAAGAAAAGGAAAGAAACAACAAACAAACAAGTTTCAGCCGGTGATCATGGTGCCGGTGCCCTCGTCGGTGAGGATCTCGAGCAGGAGAGAGTGCGGGACGCGGCCGTCAATGATGCTGGCCGTGTGCACGCCCTGCGCCAGTGCGCGCACGCAGCACTCCACCTTGGGTATCATGCCCCCACCCACCTTCCCCTCGGCCACCATCCGCCGGACGCCGGCGATGTCAATCTCCTTCACCAGGCTCCCGGGGTCGTCCCGGTCCGCGAGTATGCCGGACACGTCAGTGATCAGCAGCAGCTTCTCGGCGCCAATGGCAGCCGCGATCTCCCCCGCCGCAGTGTCGGCGTTGATGTTGTAGGCCTGCCCGGTCTCGTCTGCGGCCACGGTGGCGATGACCGGGATGTGGCCGGAGGCGATGATCGGGCGGAGCACGGAGGGGTCGACGCGCGTGACCTCGCCGACGAACCCGAGGGCCGCGGCGTCGGGGGAGGGGCGCGCGGTGAGGAGGCGCGCGTCCTTGCCGCAGAGGCCGACGGCGGTGGCGCCGGCGAGGCTGATGAGGGAGACGAGCTGCTTGTTGACCTTGCCGACCAGCACCATCTCGACGACCTCCATGGTGAGCGCGTCGGTGACGCGGAGGCCGTTGCGGAACTGCGGCTCGACGCCGACGCGCTGCAGCCAGGAGTTGATCTCCGGGCCGCCGCCGTGCACGAGCACGGGGCGCAGGCCGACGCAGGAGAGCAGGACCAGGTCGCGGATCACCGACGCCTGCAGCTCCGGCGACTTCATGGCCGCGCCGCCGTACTTGACCACCACCGTCTTGCCCTTGAACCGCTGGATGAAGGGGAGCGCCTCCGACAGGACGTCCACGCGGCTCAGCGCCGCGGACGCGGCCTGCGCTGGCGCCGGGGAGGAGGAGGCCGAGACGCGGCGCCCGCGGCGTCCATGGGGCGCGGACGAGGCGAGCGGCCTGACGCGGGCGGCGTTTAGGGTAGGATTTGGGAGGGATGCGGAGGGGAGGGTGAGGGCGGGGTGGGGCTTGGTTAGGAGCATTGCTGCGGCCGCCGAGGAGCCTTGGTGTTGGCGCCGCCGGGGTGCTTGCCTAGACGGAAGGGGTTGGTGGCCGGCGCTGGGCGTGCGGGGTGCGGCGCAGCGGAAGAGACGGTACTTGTAGATGGACGAGGCGGGCGGAGTGGAGTTGGTGGTGACTGCGGAGGGGGCGCGCTTCTGCGAAGTGCGAACCGGCTGCCGTTGACGCGAGCACGTGGTTGTTTCTTTGGTCAAGGACTTGCAGAAAGGCGTTCATTTTTTTTTCATGTTTTCAGCAGCCCTTTGACTAGAAATCTCAAAAAAGACCGAGCAAATTGATACAGATCTCTTACTCGGAGCGTTTCCAACCGGACTGGATAAATGGGGGCCAACTACTATAGAATCTGAGCTTGCTGTGAAAAAATAGAAAAAGAAATCTGGACCATCGGATGCAGCATGATTGGTACAGATGGAGGCAGAGGGTTCTCAATGCACATTTTAAGAAAACCCCCTACTATTAGGTACATATACAGGATGACTTTTGCAATAACCACCCTCAGATATCAATAATTATGCCTGTCATAAATAAGACATTGTACAAAACTGTACAGGTATCCGTCTCTTAGGTTTTAAAAAAATTGCACATATGTACGGCATGAAACTTCTTGTAGATTTGATTAATTAGTAGCTTCTGCTACATCAGTAAATATGCAAGAAATCCAGACATATTGGTGACTAGAAAGTACATGACAAATTTAACCACCCACTTCAAGCATACCTAAGCATACATTTCAAACCTGACGATCCCATATAAGACACAAACAGAAGAGATACATACATATCAAATGCTACATAGCATGAGAGGATTACTTTTGTTACAACACGGGCAAGACTAAGTAGACTAAAATAATCACAACCCAACAAGCACGGCCATTAAAAGCTGCATTACTATCTTGGTGGTACATCACATAAAAGCTACAGCCTTTGCATCTTGTGCTTCATGCTCACCGAATGCTTCTTGCTCATTGAGCTTCTTGTGCTGCTAATCCCAGTTTGTATCTGCTAATGAACTGCATTGCTATCTTCATGGTACACAACACAAACACAGCATGACAAATCAGAGGAAGGAAATGAACTAATCTCAGTGTATCTGCTAAGAAAATAAACAATGCGCCTAAAGCCTTCATGGCAACATTATCGATTAGAGAATAAACTTACATCGTCCGATAGTATGGCATGAATGAAATCAGAAATTAGGGTACCTTCCACATTAGAAACAAGGGCACGAGCCATATTACTTTCCCTAGGAGAAAGAACAAACGAAATAGAAGTAAAGCTACAAGATATATGCGCCTTTTCTTTTTAATTGCACTTCAGTACAGAGAAAATCTATCTTGGCATCCAGCACTGTCATTATTTAAATTGGTTAAAAACTGATTGTATGACTTGCATTTATCACCTAAAGAAATTGCAATTACAGATGCTTACTAGCAAGTCCTGAAATGGTGCGCATTGCAGTATTCCAGCATTGAAATTTCTTTATTGTCTTACTAAAGTCTTGATTTTAATTTCTACAGAGGAACTGGAACACTTTCTAGCTAGAATTGTTCAACGTATATGGAAGGTTGTTCTTCTGGTACGTCCAGCAAGTTATACAACAAGCTTTGCATCAATGATTACTGCCAGCAAATTTCACCCATCAGTGCCTGGTGTTCATGAACTCCAGAAGAATGGACAATATGTAGGGTTCCACCAAGGTTTCTATGAAAAGGGTCTACTGCTGGAGATTGGTTTTGCACTTTTGATACATAAAAAATCAGGGCCTATGCTACATCTGCCGATTTCTATAGTACTTTTTCTAATGGAAGCATTGCTGTGATTGTACATGATGTTCCATACATCTAACTTTTTCTCGCAAAGTACAACAAAGGTTACAGTGGTGTCGCTGTCGCCTATTTACAGGAGCGCATACTTTGCATTTGTGAGTTTAAGTACACTGACTATTCTCTTGAAAAGTTTGCTACCGAAGCATGCAAATGTTAAGCTTATGTGTTCCTCTTGATTCTAGCCATATCACCACAAGATTGCATTTATAAAAAATCAAATTTAGAGACGGAAGGGTGTGCCTAGAACTGGAAAATTTTAATACAATCCATCTATTATATGAACTGGTAAAATCTATCTTCATCTTCACAATAAAAATGAGCTTACTGTCCCATCAAGTTTTCAACCAATGGCTGCATATTGCGACAACAAACTTAGCAACCGCAGGTAGTAATTATATTTTTTATTGAGTTGTCCTAAAATCGAGGATTTATCTACCCATCTGCAACCTTCCAACTTGGTTATCTAAGTAATTACCGGTGAAACAGAACTTTCAAAATAGACTACCAAACCACTAAGAACAGTAGCAATACATCATCAAATTGAAGTTATAAAATGGCATCTTCCCATATGAGCAGTGACATGGAAAAGTACAGGAAAACAGAACTGGAGATGGCATCACCTGCTTGCAGCCGACGAGGTGAAGGAGGAAGCGACGAACCCACCGCTCCTGGAACCTCGGATGGGGAGGCAGTGACCAGTGACGAGCACAAAGTAGGGCGGAGCTTAGTAGCCAGCGAGCTCAGATCTGCTCTGCATAACCGGGTGGGCGGCGACACAACGGCCAGGAGTCATCCGATCTGCTCCTCTCCGATCTGATCAGCTCTGAGGTGCTTCCCCACTGGAACACGCCTCCATTGGTCGTACTCGCCCAGCTCTTGGTTGAGGGATCTGGGCCGCCGCCGCCGCCGCAGGAGGAGGAATTTTAGATCGTGCGTGTGTCGGTGCATCGGGGAATCGGGTTTGGGTCTGAATGATTAGGACGACGGGAGCAAATTAACTCTCAGGCAGGGACCTATTTGCAAACTTGTAGTCAGAGATTGCTCCACCCGAATCTGAGCCATCAATATGCCATCCAATGGTCCAAACTCATTTTTTCTATTCTTTCACAGTAGGCTCAGATTCTATAGTAGTTGCCCCCGGATAAATGTGACCCTATATATGTCTATGTCCCCTATGTCCGCCCCTGCAATCAGAATCCTCATTTTTGAAACCTCGGATTCAATCAAAAACATGAATATATGGTTCAAACATAAAAATTTACTAGAACTATTGAGCACGCTATGCTCCACAGTTGGTGTTGTTGGGATTTCATTTAAAAAAATGGTTTTGGTGTGTCTGTGGAAGTTCGTGATTTTTTTATTAACAATGTGGTATTTTGATTGTCTCTTTCCGGGTATAAAGGCATTGTTCAACGGTAACCCGTAAAAAACCTCTCGCATCCGTCTGCAGACAGGGGGACCAGTCAGCGGACATGGATGCGGGAGGCAGCCATCCAACGCTAGCCACATACATTTTAAACTATTTTTCAATAAACCAAATGAAATTCATGCAAACACGGGCGAATTTCGAACAGACATGACGGATTTCATACAAACACGATGGATTAACGACATTTTGAACATTTAGAACGAAAAGAAGACTAGCCCCTAAACCTATCCTAGGGAGGCGGCGCTCAGCGTCCAAGCCCATGTCGTCCTCCTTTTGCCGTCTCCATGAGTATCGGCAATAAGACCGATGAAGTGAAGGTGCGGTCTAGCCCACATGAGACACCAGGCCCCGCCTCCTCCCGTGGCCTACTCATCCTCGGAGGAGTCCGCGCCTTGTCCGTCGCTAGTGGACGTGAGGTCCACGAGGGAAATGGTGGCGCCTTGGCTGTCGTCGTCCTACCGGGCCGGCTGATGGTTCCTCGACGGCAAGTAGGAGGTGCTACTGGCTATGTTCTCCTCCACGATCGCCTGCAACGACGCCTCCGCGGTTACCGCTTCCTACCGAGCTGCGGCTTGAGCGTGGCATCGTAGATAGCACACTGCTCCGCGACGAAATTTGGGTTCCCCGCGGCCATGGCCGCCACGGCCTCCTCGCTAGCAATCTCACCTTAGATTTGGCCCTCCGCCACCTAGTGCTACTCCAGGAGGAACAAGTTGTATCGTTGTTCCTGCCGCGCTTGCTAGAACACCGACAAAGGTGCCGGCGCAAGCTGCACCTCCGCCGTGGCGGCATTGAACTGCGCCTCGCCTGCTCCATGGAGTCCCGCAGTGTCCGGCTGAAGGTATAGTCCGGCTATCCGTACACCCCCTAATCCAGGACTCCCTCAGTAGCCCCTGAACCAGACTTCAATGACGACGAGTCCGGCACGCAGATTGTCTTCGGCATTGCAAGGCGGGTTCCTCCTCCAAGTACTTCGTAGAAGATTTTGAACGCAAAGGTAGTGTCCGGCTCTGCAAAATAAGCTTCCACATATTGCCATAGAGAGAATAATATTTACACCAATCTAATCTGCTGACGTATTCCGTAGCGTGACACACCACAGTCAAGCCTTTATCTGAGTCGTTTCATTATCCCACCTCAGCGCGTTATGCGAGGCGGTTTCCTTGGCACGCCTTGTTAAAGCAAAGATCGTGTCCCCTTATCCCGGGATTCTCATCAATACGGGCGTGGGTAACCCAACTGCGCCATTGATTACGGCGCTTGGAGATAAGTGAGTTTTACCAGGCTTGGTGGGGACATGTAGTTGCGTCCACCCATATAAGGGGATAAGGATCCACCTTTTCACCTACGCCTTCTTCCTCCTTCGCCTATCCATTCTTGCGGACTCGAGCTCCAGCGCCCAAGTCCGCACTCCCCACCTCAACCTTCTCCAGTCATGTCTGGAGCGGGAGACAAGTGGATGGTCTCCTCCGTCACGGAGGGACATATCAAAAAGCTGAGGAAGGCCGGATACCTGTCTAGCGACATCGCATATCGGCTCCCCGAAAAGGGGTAGCTCGTTCCCACCCCTAGGCCCCATGAGAGGGTGGTGTTCCTCCCCCATTTCCTCCGCGGACTGGGCTTCCCTCTCCACCCATTTGTCCCGGGGCTCATGTTCTACTACGGCCCAGATTTCCATGATCTGGCCCCGAACTTCGTCCTCAACATCTCGGCGTTTATCGTCTTGTGCGAGGCCTTCCTCCGCATCCGCCCCCATTTCGGCCTATGGCTCAAGACTTTCAACGTCAAGCCGAAGGTGGTGCGCGGCAACCAGGCGGAGTGCGGAGGCGCCATGGTGGGCAAGATGGCCAACGTCCTATGGCTCGAGGGCTCCTTTGTGGAGACCCTGAAGGGGTGGCAAGCGAGGTGGTTTTACATCACCGAGCCGCGCGACGCCGAATGGGTCGCACCCCCCGAGTTTCGATCCGGACCCCCCACGCGGCTCACCTCCTGGAAGGAGACGGGCCTGTCTTGGGGTAAAAAAGGAGAGCTGACGGACTCCAAACATGCATCAAAACCCTGGCGGACAAGAAGCTCAAACTTGTCAACGTAGTCCAGGTTATGCTCATCCGCCTGATCCTCCTGTGTCAACAACGGGCTTTCAACCTGTGGGAGTTCGACCCGGCACGGCACCAAACTCTGAGCAGGCTCTTCGACAAGACGTACGAAGATGCCTGGAAGGTGATTTTCAAAGGCGCCGAGGCTCCCGCGTCCGCTACCGAGGATTGCGGATTCAGTGCGCAGCGTCACGCTCTCGCGGTAAGCTGTTATTTTCCTTTTACAGGGTATCAGTTTTTCATAGTTTGACTCCATGCGAGATTTAAGCTCCCTTACCTTTGACAGGATTGGCAGGTGACGTCCGGACAGATCAACTGTCTGGCTCCTTTGCCCGAAGGCCCAGCAGACGCTCGCTTGGCGAAGCTGCTGGTTCCGGCACCCTATGTGGTGCCGGAGAAGAAGGCCGCAAAAAAGGCCGCGGGGACTCGAAAGAGTGCCCGGCGCCAGGAGGCGTCTGTCGGCATTCTGGGAACGGGGGTCCCCAGACTTGCCTGCCTGCGGCCTGCGGCGTGGCTCAAAGGGGGGCCCAGCACGGCCCATCTTCATCAACACAGACCCAAGACCCTCGCGAGGGGCCAAGCCTCGCGGGGCGGACGACACGAAGCTTCCTCAGGCACGGCCTCATCAGGCTGGCTCGCGAGGAGGCGGAGAGATCAAGGCGGGGTACCTCACGAGGTGCCCGTGACGCAAGCCATGATGACCAAGGGTGCCAGGCGGGCGCCAGCCCGCGCAGTGTCCTCCTTTCCTCTTTGGTGCAAAGGGAGCAAGTGCAGGCGAGAGCATCAAGCAAAGGCACCCGTTTCGGTGCAATGAGACCAAGACCAGTCCAACGGCAGGGAGGAAGTCATTGTGGATCCCAAGCCAGCGTCACCACCAGAGCCTTTGGCAGGCGAGGACCAACTTTAGTCAGGATAAGTGTACCAGATGTTCCCCTTCAAAATGGCCAATTGTTGGCGCCCTTCCTGCTCAATATTTGGGAAGAGGCCCAGGGCCTTTGCCTATAAATAGGACTAGCCACCCACAGGGTAGAGGAATCGAAATCGGAGAGAGAATCGAGAAGAGAGAGAGAGAAGGGTGACTGAACTCCTCCTAGCAGTTCATCCCCTCAGCCAAGAACAGACCCTCGCGAGGCTGTTCTTCCTTGTATTGCTCATCATCATCAGCCCAAGAGGCAATCCACCACACCACACACTGGAGTAGGGTATTACACCACAACGGTGGCCCGAACCAGTATAAACCCCGTGTCTCTTGTGCTGTTCTTTCCATAGCTTAGATCTTAGCGAGGCGGAGAGGTGCAGGTAGGTAGAAGGCGAAATCTCCGCGCGCACCCCATTGTTCGAACCTCAAGGGTCTGCCGGAACCCGAAATCCGACATTTGGCGCGCCAGGTAGGGGTGCGCCGGAATTCGTCTTCCACCACCCCGTTCTCCTCCGACCATCGCGTCCATGTCTGACGCTCGTCGGGCCCGTGCTGAGGGCCGGGCCGCTCTCGCTTCCCGCGTCGCCCAGACGGCTCCTGTCGGCGGGCGTCCTTGCCGTTCCCCGTCACCTGCCGTCAACGCCACCACCGGCCCGACGGGGAACGAGCAGCAAGCGTCGTCTCAGCATCCGTCCGTGTGGCAAGACGGCCGCACCGCTACTCCCTCGCTCACCCCAGCTGGTTCTTCGTCCCGCGCGCTCCGCACACCCATGGAGGCTCGAGCTGCGCTCATCGCGGCAAACGAGCTCCTGCGCTACCGTCCCGTCGACGACGTCTACGAAGAATGGCTCGACCGCGTCGCCGAGCTCGTCCGCGCCGCAGGGGGCTCTCCTGCGCCGTACGTTCCGCTGCACCGCACCCCGCCCCGCGCGGGCGACGAAGCTCCGGGGGCGCCCCAGCCGCCTCCTCCTCAAGAAGGCGCCATGGCTCCAAGGCGCGTGGCCCCTGGGCGGAACCCGCTCCGTCAGGTGCCAGCGCGGCAAGAGCAGAGCTGCCAAGAAGTCCCTCGCCCACAAGAAGCTGCCCGGACGCTCCCTGCTCTAGCACGTCGCGACCATGCTCCTGCTCCCGCACGTCAAGACCCCGTGCTGCTCCCAGCTGCAGCGCGTGGGGACATGCAAGACCAAGCTCTCCGTCACCCAAGGCCTCCCGTGGCCACAACAGGCTGTCGTGCCTTCACCACCGAGCTACACAGCGTCGCGTGGCCCGGCAAGTTCAAGCCAGACCTGCCTCCTTGTTACGACGGCACAGCCGACCCTGCGGAGTTCCTCCAGCTCTATGAGCTGGGCATCGAAGCTGCCAACGGAGACGAGAAGGTCATGGCGGACTGGTTTCCCATGGCGCTCAAGGACGGGGCCCGCACCTGGCTCCTGAACCTGGCTCCAGGCACGATCTCCTCCTGGGACGAGATGCGCACCCGCTTCATCGCCAACTTCCAAGGTACTCGCAACCGGCCACCCGCCGTGAGCGACATGCGCCGCATCAAGCAACAACCCGGAGAGACCCTGCAGAAGTACATCCAGCGCTTCAACAACGCACGCCTCAAGATTCCCAAGGTGACCGAGGAGGCCATCATCTCAGCCTTCTCCGACGGCGTGCGCGATGTCAAGATGAAGGAGGAGCTGGCGATGCATGAAGACCTGTGCACTTCCTTGGAGTTGTTCAACTTGGCAACCAAGTGCGCCAGGGCTGAGGAAGGCGTCTCTCCCTCCTCGAGCTGCCTGCCGCAGACCCAGAAGAGAAGAAGCCCAAGGCCAAGGATGTGAAGCGCAAGGGGGCTGCCGTGCTCGCGGCAGAACCAGACACCAAGCGGGGCAGAGATCAGCCCGAATCTTCCAAGGGCAGTCGGTACTGTGTGTACCACGACCTCCACACCCACAACACCAATGAATGTCAAGAGCTCCGAGCCGTGCGAGAAGGAAGGATCGGCCGTCGTCCCGACCGCGGTGACCGGGGCTACGGTCAAGGAGGAGGAAGGAACACAGGACGCTGGGAAGACCGCGGCCCGCGCCAAGGGTGGCGCGATCAACCTCGTGAGGATCGCTGGCAAGACCCGCCTCGCGAGGGAGACTGGAGGGATCAGCCTCGCGAGGATCGCCTGCAAGGCAATGCAGGCCTCCCTCCGCTGCCGCCGCAGCCAAGGAGAAACGAGGACCGCCATCAGGACGAGGGGCTGGGGGCTTCCAGGAGCCGCGCGCGATCGCCTGCATCCTGGGCGAGGCTCAAGCCCCAGCCTCCCAACGCATCTTCAAGCAGTTCGCCCGCGAAGTGAATGCAGTCCTCCCCAAGCTCGAAGCCACGCGCCCTCTCAGGTGGTCGGCGTGCGCCATCACGTTCAGCTCAGCAGATCAGCTCAAGTGTGCGGCCACAGCCGGAGTCCTCCCGATGCTTTGTTCCCCAATCATCAGCAACGTGGTGGTCACCAGGACCCTCATCGATGGCGGGGCAGGGCTCAACGTCCTGTCCGTGGAAACATTCAACAATCTCCAAGTGCCCTACAGCTAGCTTCAGCCAACCAAGCCTTTCTCCGGAGTCACCGACGGCTCCACGGTCCCGATTGGGCAGGTCTGCCTCCCTGTCACCTTCGGGGCACGCGACAACTACCGCACCGAGCTCATCGACTTCGACGTCGCTCACATTCGCCTGCCGTACAACGCCATCCTTGGGTACCCAGCGCTGGCCAAGTTCATGGCCGTAACTCACCATGGCTACAACGTCCTCAAGATGCCAGGAAGTGGCGGAGTCATCACGGTGCCCTGTGAAGAGAAGGACGTGGTGTGTTCCCTGGAACGAGCCTTTCAGGCTGCATCACTGGAAGACCTGGATCGCGGAAGCAGGAGGCTTCCCGAGACCGCCCCCAAGAAGAAGAAGACATCGTCTGGCCCGGCCCCTCAGGGCCCACACCTGCCCAGGGGGAACCTCCTTCCATCGCATAGGAAAGCGCACCCGACGCCTTCCTCAGGTAGGGCTCGGGGGCTCTCCCCTGGAGGGCCACCGACCTGGCTAAGGTCACGAGGGAGGCGCTTGGGCACCACATGGAGGCGTGTTTTGAAGCACGTTTCCCTCAAGAAGGAATAAGGCAAGGAGGGCCACACCCTCAGGAGTTCGTCAGCAAGGCCATTCAGGAGCTACAGGAGTCAAGAGTCATGAAAGGCGGCCGCCGCCTACCAGCTGTGGCTCCCCATCCAGGCGAGGATGGTGGGCTGCGCGTCTGCATCGACATACCAGGGCTCAATCGAGTCGCCTCTCTGGAGCGCCTCTGGCCCTCGCGAGTGGGGCGCTGCGAAGGTCCACCCCACAACTACGTTCGCATGCCTTACGGCTTGCCGAACGCGGCTGCCGCGTACTAGCACCTCATGAGGGGCATCATGGAGGCTCAAGAGGCCAGGCGTTCCGCAGCCCTGGCGGAGATGGAGATGGTCCGCGAGGAGCCACCAGCGCCTCCGAAGCCTCCCGAGGCCCCTGGGCCTGGGGGCTCGTGAGGATCGGCTTCCGCAGCCCACCGAGTCTGCTACACCAACACTCCTTCGTCCTCAACATCATCAGGTGACATCTTTCAAGTTTCATTTCCAGCTGGGAGCACCCCCCAGGGCTGCATTATTCCCAGGCCGCGTGGGTCCATCCCTGCGGCATGTATCCCTTTTATTTCATGTTGTTAGCTTACTTTGTTGGGGGCGCCCCTCGGGCTGCATCATCCCCAAGTCGCTCGGGCCAGACCCAGCGGCACGTATCCCTTTTGCGTTTATTTCCGGCTATGCGTTCGACCCACCATGCTTGATTATTTGATGCCGGTCCATGGCACCTCTTCTTCTCCATGCCGACCACTTGCACGTTAAAGGGGGGTACCTGAGCATCGCGACTCAGGGCTCTTACTGTCTCTCCAGCCCTCACCCTCTGGCCTTGTCCACGGCATCGTGACCTGGCATACCAGCGACGGCTGAGACCAGCTCGAGGGCCGGGACCCGAGGACGTAGAGTGCCGGCATCTAACCAAATTTGCAGGTACACATCACAAGATAAGGCCCAGTGCCAGGCGCAACCCTCCTAGAGGTAGGGCCCCGTGAGTCCCGCGCTGGCTCACGGGTGCCCAGATACACCTCGCCAGGCCCTACCGTGCCAGCCACGTGTCAGGGCGGGGCTGTACACGCCCCGGGGGCTCCTCCCGGAGGGGAGCCCCCTCCCACGTACCAGTGGAAGCACCATGCTCCGCGCTGGCTGACGACACTGCCGAGGAGCGGCTATGCCCGTACACATACGGAAGCGCTATGCCCCGCACTGGTGATAAACAACTGAGGGTGGCCCCCGGGCCGCATCAACCTCAGGGAGCCCAGAGCTCAGTGTCTAGCCTCATCGTAACGCCTCCCCTCGGGAGTGCCGTGCGAAGGGGCTGGGCACGGGGGCTACGCCTGGTTCACGCCCAGACGCACGCCACCCAACCAGGCCCCCCGGGCCTGGTTCGTCACGCGTCTCTCCCCGAGCGGAGCCAAGGTATGAAGATCGTTTGAGCGTCAAGGGGGACTCCTGAGCATCGCGACTCAGGAGCCTAACTAGTCACGTAGCCCCTCACTCCTTAGTTCTGAAAGGCTAACGGTGGTTGATGTATGCGCGCGGCCGGGCTCTGCAGACGTAGAACGGTAGATCCACCCACATCACACCTCCCTACTTGCTATTCGTGCGCCAAGGGGGACTCCTGAGCATCGCGACTCAGGAGCCTAACTTGTCACGTAGCCCCTCACTCCTTGGTCCCGTCCTGGTTTCCGGTCGGGGCTAACGGCGGCTGAGGTATGCGCGGGGCCGGGCTCTGCCGGCGTAGAACGTAAGCAAGTAGGAAGGAAAAGCGTAAATTTCAAGGAATTCAAAAGGAAATATTACAGTCCACACTGTTATCTCAATGCCAAACGCAAGTTTAAACGCCTCCCCGAGGCATGATACATGTGCAGGAATTAAAGGCAGGACAGGAGCCACAACGGAGTCACTTGTCGGCGGTGGAGCAGCGCGGAGTGGGTTCGCCTCATGGAGCAGCGGGGTCGGCAGCGCCTTGCTTCGGCTTGGTGCTGAAGGCCCGGAACTTCCCCAGCAGAGCCTCCGCACGACCCTTCACGGCCTCGGCAGCGGCAGTGGCACACTCGCTGCTTACTGGCTCCAGCAGGCTGTCGAGGTCGACGCCGGGATCGCGAAGGTAGATGTGGGTGAGGACCCGCGTCAGCGCTGCAGAAGACAGGACACACGCCTCGGCCTCGGTCGTGGGGCCAAGGCCAAGGGTGACATCTTCAAGAGCGCGAACCAGGAAGGGAAGCAGCTTGGCGGGGCCATCCTCGGCGCCAGCCAGCGGGCTCTCCAGGCCGCTGTCGTAAAGCGTCCTCAGCGAGGAGAGAGCCTTCTCCTCCATCTCCGCGAAGGCCACGCGGTCCTCGGCAAGAACCTGGGCCTTGTCGTCCAGCTCGACCTTCCTCGCCCCCAACTCCTGCTCCAGCGCGCCTAGGCGGTCACGGCGCCTCCTGAGCTTGACCTCCCTCTCCTTGACGGCCGCCTCGCGAGCCTTCACGCCTTCTTCCTGCTCTTGGCGAAGGCGGGCCTCTTTCGCGAGCTGGTCCCGCAGGCCTTGCAGCTCGTCCTCCAGCACCTTGCAGCGACCACGAACATCGACCACCTCCCCCAGGGCTGCGTCACGAGCAGCCTTCGCCTCAAGGACGGCCTGCCTCTCCTCATCACAAGCCGTCGAGGCCTGGACCAGTGCCGCCCGAATCGAAGCGTCGGAGCGAATCCATCCTGAAGCCAGCTCCAAGCGCCCGGCCACCAAGCGAGGGTTGGCGCCAAGAAGATCCTGCCGTAGCCGGTCCAGCTCAGCAGCAGCACGATCCAGAATGGCAGGAGGAGTTGGAGAGACAGCAATTGGTGGAGTAGGAGGAGAAGGCGGCAGCGCGACCACAACATCCTAAGGCGGAGCCTGCTGCGCCCCAACGGCTGTAGTGGCGGCAGCAGGCAAAGGCACCTCGGGAGTCACTTGGGCCATGGGGGCTGAGCTCGCCCCAGCCGGCTCAGCCAGGCCTCGCGAGGACGACCGGGCAGGAGAAGCCCGTGCGTCGCGGTCACCTTCCTTCGCGGGCAGAGGCGCTGCCACAGATGGAACCTCAGGAGCTCCCTTCGGCTTCTTTGCTGCGGGCGCCGGCCTGTCCAAGAGATGTGGACGTCAAGCCTCAGCAGCAGAACAAGAAATAAAGACAAGAATCAAGCGCTTATGGGTCGTCGCCAGTGAGCTCAGGCAGCCTCCGGCCAAATTTGAAGCCTGAAAGCCGGCTGGAAGGGTCAACCTTGGGAAGCTCGGGGGCGGAAGGTGCGTCTGCGGTCCGCCTCGGGGCCGGGGCAGACCCGCGGGAGATCAGCCCAGTCCTGTCCTTCTTCGGGATCGGGGGCAAGCTCCCACCGCCCTGCTCGTCATCATCCTCGTCGTCATCGCTCGGAGAGAGGCGGAGAGCGCGGGACCTGCACCGGGGGAGGGGAGCCCTTGACTCTCCGTCAGTCGCCTCGGAGTCAGGCCCTTTTTCCCGCTCCCCTCCTTCCTCCTCTTCGCTGGAGTCGTCGGAGGACACGTCCACCAATTCCCCGGGAGTTTCCATGGGCACGGGCCCGTCCCCGTTGAAGACGGGCATGGACTCCACTACCTGCTCCCAGTCGTCGCGGAGGAACAAGGACGTAGGAGCGCCCTCCAACCTCGCCACATCGCTCCCGACCAGAGATTGGAGGACTACAGCCAGATCTTCGTCGGCCAAGGCCGCAGGGCTCGGATGGGGCCTCCACATTGGAAGTGAGTACTGCCGAAGCGGAGCCAGCTGGTGCTCCAGCAATTCCCTCAGCAGCGACGCGCCGGTCAGCTTCGCCGCCGCCATGTTGGCCGGCCTCAGATCCGCGTCCATCTTCTCCAACACCAGCTTCGCGCGGGGGTCCACGAGCTCCGCTCGACCCCAATCGCTGGAGCTCGTGGGTTGCTCCGTGGGCAAGATCAGTCGAGGTTGGATGCGCCCAGCGTCTGCCAAGACCCACTTGCTCCTGAAGCCCTCAATCCTTTTCCCGGGGTTCGAAATGGCAATGGCGCCACCGTATGCGATGAAGCTCGCGCACGCGGAAGCAGGACCGCGAGAGATCCGGAGGTAGAAGTAGTGGCGCAGCAAGGCCACTGAGGGCTGCACCCCTACGTGAGCCTCGCAGTAATAGGCGAAGATTGCCAGGAGAAGGACGGAGTTGGGGTGGAGATGCAGAGCCTATAGCTTATAATGGCGGAGGACAAAGAAGAAGAACTCGAAGAAGGGAGGCACCAGGCCAGCAACAATGGCACTTACAAAGAACGGATAGAAGGTGCTCCCTTGGCCCTCAGGGGTGGCGGAGCCGGCCTTGAACACCTTCGCCCCGTCGATGCCCTGCACCGCCGCCATCCGGCGCAACCGGGCGAGGCTCGCCTCCGTCACATTCGGCGAGTCCAGGGCAGACAAGTACCAAGCTCCGGCCGGGGACCGACGAGGCGCCATGGCTTCCTAGGTCACGCGGTCGAAGTAGATCTGGAAATTTTGGAGGAAGGAAGGAGAGGCGCAAGAAAGGGGATCTGAGCAGCAACCGGAGAAAGCAAAAAGCAAAGCCTAGGCAGATGCCGCTCCTTTATCAACTCGCGCGGTTGCTGAGGCGCTCACGTCCAATCAAGCGCCACGCGGCGCCCAAGGCCGCAGGCTGTTAGGGCTCGTGGCGCTTCGCCCTTGCCCTTTCGCCTCCCTGCACGGCCAAGTCCGGGCGCGCCTTGGGCCCGGGGGATGCTATTGGCGTTCTGGGAACAGGGGTCCCCAGACTTGCCTGCCTGCGGCCTGCGGCGTGGCTCAAAGGGGGGCCAGCACGGCCCATCTTCATCAACACAGACACAAGACCCTTGCGAGGGGCCAAGCCTCGCGGGGCGGACGACACGGAGCTTCCTCAGGCACGGCCTCATCAGGCTGGCTCGTGAGGAGGCGGAGAGATCAAGGCGGGGTACCTCACGAGGTGCCCGTAACGCAAGCCATGACGACCAAGGGTGCCAGGCGGGCACCATCCCGCGCAGTGTCCTCCTTTCCTCTTTGGTGCAAAGGGAGAAAGCGCAGGCGAGAGCATCAAGCAAAGGCACCCGTTTCGGTGCAACGAGACCAAGACCAGTCCAACGGCAGGGAAGAAGTCATTGTGGAGCCCAAGCCAGCGTCACCACCAGAGCCTTTGGCAGGCGAGGACCAACTTTAGTCAGGATAAGTGTACCAGATGTTCCCCTTCAAAATGGCCAATTGTTGGCGCCCTTCCCGCTCAATATTTGGGAAGAGGCCCAGGGCCTTTGCCTATAAATAGGACTAGCCACCCACAGGGTAGAGGGATCAAAATTGGAGAGAGAATCGAGAAGAGAGAGAGAGAAGGGTGACTGAACTCCTCCTAGCAGTTCATCCCCTCAGCCAAGAACAGACCCTCGCGAGGCTGTTCTTCCTTGTATTGCTCATCATCATCAGCCCAAGAGGCAATCCACCACACCACACACTGGAGTAGGGTATTACACCACAACGGTGGCCCGAACCAGTATAAACCCTGTGTCTCTTGTGCTATTCTTTCCATAGCTTAGATCTTAGCGAGGCGGAGGGGTGCAGGTAGGTAGAAGGCGAAATCTCCGCGCGCACCCCAGTGTTCGAACCTCAAGGGTCTGCCGGAACCCGAAATCCGACAGCGTCGGATCCATCATCCGATGGTTCCGAGGCGCATTCCTCCCGTGAAGACGAGGAGGAAGAAGAGAAGAACTCTCCCCCTCCAGCGGGAGGAGAGAAGAAAAGGGAGGCCGCCCTCTCTGGGGAGGCCGGAGGGTCCAAGAAGGGGAAAACCCTTCCTCCGGACTACTCCACCGACGCCGACGACGGAGAGGAGTGGTAGCCCAGGGCCAAGCCCCTAGCAAAATCATAAGTATCCGGATACCAGAGTAATTCATAGTATTCGTTTATTGCACAGCTTTCCCTTACATCGAATATGTTTATGCAGCCCAGCCAAAGACCGGCTCGACGCGTCGTCGAGCGGCTCACTGGACTCGTCGAATGTGAACTCGCTTCCGACGGCTTCCTCCCCCCGCCCTACGGACGACACCGAAGTGTTGTCCCAACAGGTTCCAAGCCGGGAGGAGGTGGTCCTGGAGGCGTCGCAAGGCGACCTCCCGGACTCCAGGAGTAAAGGGGATGAAACCCCCCAGGGCTCCAAGTCCGGCTCTAGGCCGGACACCGCTCCGGAACCTTCAAAGGTTCCAGAGTCCGGTGGGGGACCTCCTTCCAAGAGGAGCAAGTCCACCGTGCCGGCGGCCCCCGTCCAACCGGAGGCGCCGGACAATATGTTGGAGGCGCTCCAAGGCGCCTCCATCGACGAGGGGCACCGCACTATTATGAGTGCGGTGGTCCAGAAGGTTCAGTCCGCCAAGAGCGGACTGACTGAAGCTTGTACTAGCCTTTTGATAGGCTTTGAGGTAAGTAAAGAATGTGTAAATAATAGTACCGCAGAGACAGTAGCCCCTGATGCTCTGTTTGGCGTTCGGGAAGAAAAGCCGAATAGAGGATCAAATAGAATTCACAGGAGTCTAACAAAAATGAGTCAATATGCATATGCAAGCTTGCCTGCTTGTGTCCGCCGTACTGACTGCAGAAGTGGACACGCTAAAGCAGAACCTCGAGCGGTCCGAGCAAGAGCTCGGTCGTGCCAAGAAGCAGCTCGAGGACAATGAAGGTAAGAAATACCTTGTTTTTAAATATATATAAAAAGGTGCAATTGCAAAGAATGACAGGATTATCGTGGCTATTTTAGGGGCCATGTCTAAAGTGGCGACCCTTAAGCAAGCGCTGGTCGAGGCCGAGAAGAGGGCGGCCTCGGAGCACACTGAGCGGGAGAAGTATGAGGCCGAGGTTGGCAAGGTGCGGCAAGAGCTCCAGGCTCTCATGGAAAAACATGAGAGTTTGGAGCTTGACTCAAAGACGCGAGCGTTCGAGCTCGCGGTGGCTATTGAAAATGCCAAGTCTGCCAAGGCCGAATCCCAGAAGACCCTCCAGGAGTTGAATGAGGTGAAGAAGATAGCGGCGGGTAAGGCATTCTTTATGCAAAGCAAACACATAAACGTGAGTTACTTGTTACTTACCCGAATCCGGAGCTCTCCAGGAGCGTTCGCAGATCTTCCTCGGAGTGTGTTCGATGCCGCCGCATTCTATCGAGCCGAGGAGGGCAGCTCGACAGAGAAGGTGTTCTGGTCTCAGTATGCTGAGGCCGGACACCCCGTGCCCCTGAGCGACCAGCTGAAGCAACTGGTCGAGCTCCACAAGGCGGCCAAACAGGCCATGAAGGGCCTCATTGTTCGGCTGTGCCATGGAGGGGCTCTGCCTAGGAGCTATTTCGGGCTGGTGCGGCGGTTGGTGGAGGCCTGTCCAAGGCTCGAAGTCATCAAGCGCTCCGTCTGCATTGAAGGTGCCCGTAGGGCCCTTGCCCGTGCTAAGGTGCACTGGGGCAAGCTGGATGCTGAGAAGCTGGTGAAGGACGGGCCACCGCCGGGGAAAGAGCATCGCAAGCCCGAGAATTACTATAAGGATGTTTTGAAGGGTGCGTGCCTTGTGGCGGATGAATGTTCTAGGGATGTAATTTTTGAGTGAAACTTGCTCGTTTTGTCCTGTGCGCTGAAAACTTGTTTATATGCGCTAAGCAATGCTGTTGGAATTTAAAATATTACCTTCTGTGCGGCTGTTTATCAATTCTGAGAGATGGCGAGTCATCGGCTTCTGCCCCCGTGCCGCTAGTGCTGGGGTGTTCGGGGATAAACCTGAGCACTCTTTTTTCCCATGTTTGGGTCCTTCGAGGGAGTCGCTCAGCCCAACGAACAAGGCAATCGGACTATAATGCGTGAACACTCTCACTTAGCCATAGAATTCTATAATTTTAAATTTCGGCGAAGCCCCTGGTATTTGGAAGACCGAGTTCGGGGCACTATCCACGCCTTGGCCGGACAGAGCCGGCTCCTCGCCCTAAGCGGCATAAGTCTTTAGGGACTCGAAAAACCTCTTGAACAGCGACCAGCTCTCGCTTCATCATGACAATCAGTTTTAGCTTTCTCCACTCAGGTGCTCGACCCAGCTCAACTGGGGCACAATCGCAGTGGTTCTCCTAGTTCTACCTTAGCCGATATAGCGGAACGTAAGGCACCAAAACATAGGAGCCGGGCAAACCCAACTATTTACCCAAGACATGATTCGGAGCCGATGCATATAATGCTATAAGTTCGGGGTGCCGTACTTGTTAAAGTGTTCGGACTTCTCACACCATATTGAGGGGTACTAAAGCCCCTGGCGTATTTTGGCCATACCAACGTGTACGGGTGCAACATGTCGTTAAGGAACATATATAAAGAAAAAAGGTAATGCAAAAATAGACGAAAGCTATGCATTGTTTATTAAAAAGGGCTGCGATCAAAGCGGAACGATACAAATAATGCAATAAGTGGAAGGTTGGACTAGTTAACATGTCCGTTCCAGGGGCAAGATGCGGAATAGTATGCGGAACAGGTATACTGCTCGTGATAGAGACCACCTGGGAGTTCCGTACTGCGGCGTGGCTTGTCTGCTTCCCTGGTTCTTGCATCGTTTGTGCGGCAATTGAACTGCCGAACAGGCCTTTCGAAGGATGGAGTCCTGAAAGTAAGAGAAAATTAAAAAAAAAATGGAAGCCCCTGGTACGGTTTAAGCCGTATTTTTGGGCATGCCGTGATGGTGCCCCTCCCCCTGTACCCATGGTATCTCTAGAGCGTAGTTATGTACGCAAAGTACTGGCGTCGCCTTTTTGCGAGGGTTGGGGTTGGGGCTGCATTGCTATGCCTTCTCGGATCGTGCCAGGCGGTCTTGTTGTAGGTTACTCCGGGCGTGCTTGACGGTGTCCGGTCGTTTAGTGGCCGAACTGGAGAACTGCCTGGAGAGGCTGCTTTGTACTTCCGCTGCAAGGGCCGCCGTGTGCTCCTCCGTTCGGAGGGAGCGCTCGGTGTTTCCATTGACCATAATTACTCCTCGAGGGCCTGGCATCTTGACCTTAAGGTATGCGTAGTGCGGTACCGCATTAAACTTAGCGAATGCGGTTCGCCCGAGCAGTGCGTGATAACCACTGCGAAACGGGACTATGTCGAAGATTAACTCCTCGCTTCGGAAATTGTCCCGAGATCCGAAGACCACTTCAAGTGTGACTGAGCCTGTATAGTTGGCCTCTACACCTGGTATTACGCCTTTAAAGGTCGTTTTGGTGGGCTTAATCCTCGAGGGATCTATGCCCATTTTCCGCACTGTATCCTGGTAAAGCAGGTTCAGGCTGCCGCCGCTGTCCATAAGGACTCTAGTGAGATGAAATCCGTCAATAATTGGGTCTAGGACCAATGCGGCGAATCCGCCATGACGGATGCTAGTGGGATGGTCCCTTTGATCAAAGGTGATCGGGCAGGAGGACCATGGGTTGAACTTTGGGGCGACTGGCTCTACCGCGTATACGTCCCTTAACGCGCGCTTCCGCTCCCTTTTGGGGACGTGGGTTGCGTATATCATGTTCACCGTATGCACTTGTGGGGGAAAACCCTTCTGTCCACTGTTGTTCGGCGGCCGGGGCTCCTCGTCGTCATCGCTATGCAGCCCCTTGTCTTCATTTTCGGTGTTTAACTTGCCTGCCTGCTTGAACACCCAACAATCCCTGTTGGTGTGGTTGGCCAGCTTTTCTGGGGTGCCATGTATCTGGCACAAGCGGTCGAGTATTCGGTCCAAACTGGACGGGCCCCTAGGATTCCTTTTGAATGCCTTTTTCCGCTGACCGGATTTAGAGCCTCTGAATCCGGCATTAACTGCCGTATCCTCAGCATTATCGCCATTAATGCGGCGCTTCTGCTTGTTGCGACACGACCTGCCACTACTGTCCCTGGTGTCCGAATTACCAGGGTTCTTGGTCATATTGTTGCTACGAGCAAGCCTACTGTCTTCTCCCGCGCAAAAGCGGGTCATGAGTGCTGCCATATATTTCGGCTTTTCCTGTCCAAGGTGCCGGGCCAACCACTCGTCACGGATATTGTGCTTGAAGGCTGCTAGGGCCTCAGCGTCCGGACAGTCGACTATTTGATTTTTCTTTGTTAGGAACCATGTCCAGAATTGCCTGGCCGATTCCTCTGGCTGCTGAATTACGTGACTTAGGTCATCGGCATCTGGGGGTCGCACATAAGTGCCCTGGAAATTGTCGAGGAATGCGGCTTCTAGGTCCTCCCAACAACTGATTGATCCTGTTGGCAAGCTGTTAAGCCAATGCCGAGCTGGTCCTTTAAGCTTGAGTGGGAGGTATTTGATGGCGTGGAAATCGTCGCCGCGGGCCATGTGGATATGAAGGAGATAATCCTCGATCCATACCGCAGGATCTGTTGTGCCATCATATGATTCGATGTTTACGGGTTTGAAACCCTCGGGGATTTGATGATCCATTATTTCGTCTGTAAAGCATAGTGGGTGTGCGGCGCCTCTGTACTAGGCGATATCATGACGTAGCTCCAATGAGTTGTGTTCGGCCCTGCCGAATTTGTGGCCGGTGTGACGGTTATCGTCTCGAGCCGTGGGGCGCCCACGTGATCCGTAGATCGATCGTGTTTGCCTTGCCTTGTCCTCCAACATGTCTCGTAAGTCCGGCGAATATTCCCGTGCCTTGGTACAGGGTGCGGCTTGAGTGGAGGGCCGGGAGGCCTCTCTGTCGCGGCCACGAGGTGGCCGGTCGGCCGCATCAAGTGCTTCCTCCTCTAATCGGGGTAGCAACCTGCGCTTTGGGTACCTCTTGGAGGGGCGTTCGAGTTTATGCTCTTCGGCCGCAAGGACTTCAGTCCATTTGTCGACCAGCAAATCTTGATCAGCTCTAAGCTGTTGCTGTTTTTTCTTAAGGCTTCTTGCCGTGGCCATAAGCCTGCGTTGAAAACGCTCTTGCTCGACGGGATCCTCTGGCACGACGAATTCGTCGTCGTCGAGGCTTGCCTCGTCTTCGGAGGGAGGCATATAATTATCGTCCTCGACCTCTCTGTCTGCCGCTCTCTCATGAGGGCTGGTTTCTCCATCCTCCTGTGCTAAGTCTTGCTGGAGGGGGTTTTCTTCGGCACTTTCCGGAGTATTATTATCTCCCGTGCTGGAATCGCCGTATTTGTTTTGGCGGGATTTTGAGCGGCGCCGCTGACGCCGGCGCTTAGGCTGTTTCTTGGAGGGGTCATCCTCCGCTGTTCCGTCTCCATCTCCCTCTTTTGGGGTGTCCACCATGTATATGTCATATGACGAGGTGGCTTTCTAGGGCCTAGTAGGCGCTGGTTCTTCATCATCTCCTTCATCGGCGTCCATACCGTCGATGTCTTCGGAGTTGAAGTCGAGCATGTCGGTTAAGTCGTCGACAGTGGCTACAAAGTGGGTGGTGGGTGGGCTTTGAATTTCTTCATCATCCGTACCCCAACCTTGCTGACCGTAGTCCGGCCAGGGCTCTCCTGATAAAGAGAGAGACTTCAGTGACTTCAGGATATCACCGAAAGGCGAGTGCTGAAAGATGTCCGCGGCAGTGACCTCCATAATCGGCGCCCAATCGGATTCGATTGGCAGGGGCGTGGAGGGTTCGGAGTCCGGAGAGGAGTGCGGCTCCTTGGAGTCACGAGTCTCGCAGAGTACATGGCTGGTGTTCGGCTCAATCGCCGTTGGGGTCGCAGCCCCCGGGGTGGCGTCCAACCGCCCATCCTCGATCGGCGCAGTTGGCTCTGAATTAAGGGTCGGAGCCGATGCGGGTGTGGCCTCCAGGACACTGTTCGGCGGCAGAGCTAGATCATGCTCGTCATGACAGTGCGGCGCGCTCGGCAGTGGCTCGAATCCGTCGAAGATCAAGTCCCCGCGGATGTCAGCAGTGTAGTTTAAATTTCCAAATCTGACCTGACGGCCAGGGGCGTAGATTTCGATCTGCTCCAGACGGCCAAGCGAATTGGCCCGCAGTGCGAAGCCGCCGAAGACGAAGATCTGTCCGGGGAGGAAGGTCTGACCCTGGACTGCATCGCTATCGATGATCGTAGGAGCCATCGAGCCTGACGGCGACGACACAGAGGAACTCTCAATGAAAGCACCAATGTCGGTGTCAAAACCGGCGGATCTCTGGTAGGGGGTCCCGAACTGTGCGTCTAGGCCGGATGGTAACAGGAGGCGAGGGACACGAAGTTTTACCCAGGTTCGGGCCCTCTCGATGGAGGTAAAACCCTACGTCCTGCTTGATTAATATTGATGATATGGGTAGTACAAGAGTAGATCTACCACGAGATCGAGGAGGCTAAACCCTAGAAGCTAGCCTATGGTATGATTATTGTTGTGTACGTTGTCCTACAGACTAAAACCCTCCGGTTTATATAGACACCGGATAGGGTTAGGGTTACATAGAGTCGGTTACAATGGTAGGAGATCTACATATCCGTATCGCCAAGCTTGCCTTCCACGCCAAGGAAAGTCCCTCCCGGACACGGGACGAAGTCTTCAATCTTGTATCTTCATAGTCCAGGAGTCCGGCTGAAGGTATAGTCCGGCTATCCGAACACCCCCTAATCCAGGACTCCCTCAACGACGGCGACGAATTCCACCCTCCGGAGCCCTGAACGGACTCCAGACCAGCCTTCCCGATGAAGAACAGGAGGTGGCGGTGGCTCTGTATCATAAAACATGATGATTCCTTCTCTCTGATTTTTTTCTCCGTGAGATGATACTTATGGAGTTGGACTTAGGGTTGCTAGCGGCTCCACGGGCCCACAAGCTCACTAGGCGTGCCTTGGGGGGTGGGCGCGCCCTCTGAGCTTGTGGCTCCCAGGTGGCCCCCCTCAAGTAGTTCTCTTCACCATTTTTATATATTCTGGAAATATTCTCCGTAAATTTTTTGCCCAATCCGAGAAGTTTTATTTTTGCACAAAAATAACATCATGGCAATTCTCATGAAAACAACGTCAGTCCGGGTTAGTTCAATTCAAACCATGCAAATTAGAGTCCAAAACAAGCGAAAAGTGTTGGGAAAAGTAGATATGTTTGGGCCGTATCAGTCAGCAGGGGACGACTTGATGATGGTTGCGGCGCCAATCGACATGGGGTAGAAGGTGCCGATGTCGCCCATGGTTGTCAGAGTAGACGAAGTGGTTGGGGAAGATGACGGCAACGCTGGCTATGAGCTAGTGTTGAACGAAGATGAAGAGGTGGTCGGCAGATCCAGAGGCAGCCCGTGAGGTGCCATGTCGGTCGCCGGTGGGAGCACGAGGATGGTGTTCCAAGTAGGCAAGGAAGAACCAACAGTGTGATGAGGACCATGCACGGAGGGTGGTGCTCCCATGCCTAGGAAGGCGGCACAATGCATACCACATAGAAGTTAACAAGCGGGGGCGGTGGAGTGGACCACGTGTAGCGACGCTACGTCCCGAGGGGGCGACGTAGTGGCAGCATGCGGGTTGGTGCAACCATGGGGACTGCCTTGGGATGGCGACGTGGACCGCTGTCGTGAGCTATGACCTAAAGGGAAACGTAGTGGCAACGCACCGGTCGGTGTAGCTGTTGGGGAACGTAGTAATTCAAAATTTTCCTACGAACACGCAAGATCTATCTAGGAGATGCATAGCAACGAGAGGGAAGAGTGTGTCCACGTACCCTTGTAGACCGAAAGCGGAAGCGTTTAGTAACGCGGTTGATGTAGTCGAACGTTTTCACGATCCAACCAATCCAAGTACCAAACGTACGTCACCTCCGTGTTCAGCACACGTTCAACACGATGACGTCCCCCGAGCTCTTGATCCAGTAGAGGGTCGAGGGAGAGTTCCGTCAGCACGACGGCGTGGCGACGGTGTTGGTGATGTGATCCGCGCAGGGCTTCGCCTAAGCACTATGACGATATGACCGAGGTGGTAAACTGTGGAGGGGGGCACCGCACACGGCTGAGGAACAATTGATGTGCTTTGGGGGTGCCCCCGTATATAAAGGAGGAGGGGAGGATGCCGGCCACAAGGGGCGCGCCAAGGAGAGGGGAGTCCTACTAGGACTCCAGTCCTAATAGGATTCGCCCCCTTTTTTCCTTTATCGGAGGGGGAAAACTGGAAGGATAGGGAGTAGGACAAGGAAAGGGGGGTGGCGCCCCCTTAGTTTAATTCGGCCTCCTCCCTTGTGGGGGGGGGGCACCAGCCCCTTGCGGGCTGGTTAGCCTCCCTCCTATGGCCCATATCTTTCCCCGAGGGGTTCCGGTAACCCCTCCGGTACTTCGGTATCTACCCGATACACTCCGGAACCCTTCCGGTGTCCGAATACTACCTTCCAATATATCAATCTTTACCTCTCAACCATTTTGAGACTCCTCGTCATGTCCGTGATCTCATTCTGGACTCCGAACAAACTTCGATCATCAAAACACATAACTCATAAATACAAATTGTCATCGAACGTTAAGCGTGCAGACCCTACGGGTTCGAGAACTATGTATACATGACCGAGACACATCTCCGGTCAATAACCAATAGCGGAACCTGGATGCTCATATTGGTTCCTACATATTCTACGAAGATCTTTATCGGTCAAACTGCATAACAACATACGTTATTCCCTTTGTCATCAGTATGTTACTTGCCCGGGGTTAGATCGTCTGTATCTTCATACCTAGTTCAATATCGTTACTAACAAGTCCCTTTACTCGTTCCGTAATACATCATCCCGCAACTAACTCATTAGTCACATTGCTTGCAAGGCTTATAGTGATGTGCATTACCGAGAGGGCCCAGAGATACCTCTCCCATACTCGGAGTGGCAAATCCTAATCTTTATCTATGCCAACCCAACAAACACCTTCAGAGACACCTGTAGAGCATCTTTATAATCACCCAGTTACGTTGTGACGTTTGATAGCACACAAGGTGTTCCTCCGATATTCGGGAGTTGCATAATCTCATAGTCAGAGGAATATGTATATGTCATGAAGAAAGCAATATCAATAAAACTTAACGATCATTATGCTAAGCTAACGGATGGGTCTTGTCCATCACATCATTCTCCTAATAATGTGACCCCGTTCATCAAATGAAGACACATGTCTATGGTTAGGAAATTTAACCATCTTTGATTAACGAGCTAGTCTAGTAGAGGCTTACTAGGGACACTGTGTTTTGTCTATGTATCCACACATGAATCAAGTTTCCGGTTAATACAATTCAAGCATGAATAATAAAAATTTATCATTATATAAGGAAATATAAATAACAACTTTATTATTGCCTCTAGGGCATATTTCCTTTAGTAGCCACGGGGAGAACAACAGGATGGCAGCGCCGCTGCCGACGAGGCGACGCAGCGGCAGCCCGTTGCTCGATTGATGGAGGGGGGCATATTCGGGGCCGATCTTCACGGGACCTGCGGAGGTGTGCACAAACGACTGATCAGGTTGGTCGCGCGGCACAGATGGAGTGGATCACGGGTGGCCGGGTGACCAATCTGATCGCGCACGAGGTCGGGGATGCTTCTTGGTGATGAGGTCGAGGTCATGGACGGTGGATGCGGGGTGATGGAGGAGTCCGAGCAGAAGAAGGCGATGATGGCCGGCGTGGGACAACGCGTGGATGAGCGCATCCATCGCCGGCACCCGAGCGGCCAAAGTAGTGCCGGTACCCAAGCGGCTATGCCCGAGCGGCCAATACAGCACCGGTGCCCGAGCAGTTAGGCATGAGCGGCCAACGTACCGTCGAGCGTGAGTTACCATCCGTACACGGCGTAGGCTTTAGGTTATGGAGAAGTCCCAGTCGGAGCTCGGGGGCGACGGCTGGTGTAGAGCGACGGGTGGGCAGACATGCAAGACGAGGACCATTACGGGCCGCCGCGTCATGCGAGGCCGCCGTGTTGGAGAAGAGGCCGGGTGGTGGTGCTAGTGTCATTGTAGAGGCGCACAAGGGTCGACGGGTGACGCAAACCGATCTTAGATTAAAAAACCAAAAAGAAAACACTGATCAAAATGACCAGCGAGAAGAGAAAACCTGGATCAAAGGATAGGGAAAAAGACTCTCTATGGAAGCCGATCAACACGATCGATAGACAGACCCTAGGTACGAGCGGCACGCCCCGATGTGGAGATCATGGAGATTGACCTACCCGGGGCAGCGCGATGCAAAAACGGCAGCGGCTAGGGTTTGGATCGGGTTAGGCTGATACCATGTAAGAGGAATAGATAAGGGATTGGTTGAATTGTATGTTGATTTATTGCTTTAGCCTCGTGGGCATATATATAGAAGTACATAATCTTCTTGGAGCAGAAGACGAACTAGAATAATTCTTAGTCTATCCTATATTTCCTAACTAATTATAATACTCAACATTATTGAATTCATGCACCAGCCAGTTGCTCCAAAAGTCCGAACTGATGGAGAGAGGCGGGTACTATATTTTAACAGATGTAACCATAATATAATTTGAATAAAGTATGCCATAAGTTTAAAAAAACCACCAAGGGTTCAAGTCACACACTTGGCACCAATGCTCATATTTTTCTGAATTTATTTTAGACTTTTCGATGATGTTCCTTTAGTTGGAGAAGTCATGGCCACGAGATGCATGTGATGACTTTGTCCATCTAAAATTGTTGCGCTGGCTTAGTATCTCAGAGATATTTATATGAGTAGGGTGTGCATGCATATATTCGTAGGGGTGGGTGTTTAGGCTGGCAATGGGGATTACTCAGGCGGGTATTGGACTTCCATCCCCGTCCCTGCGACAACCTTCCCATGCTCGTCCCCATCCCATACCCGCCTACGGGGATAAAAATATTCCCATCCCCATCCCCATCGGTTTTTATCCCCATGGGGAAACCCATGCACGCAATCGACAACAACCTTCAATAGCATTTTAGTAGAGAAAAATAGCATTTCAGCACAATAAATAATATGTTGTGGCCAGATTAGAGTTTTCTTAGGGTTTTTTAGCCAAAGGGGTATGACGGAAGGAAATTTGGATGGGTAAGGGCGGGAATTACTGTAACGCCCGGATAATTATGCTAATGATGCCACGTCACCTCCGTTAGTGTTGCTAAGCTCGCATTAGTTTGAAATGGTTCAAATTCAAATTTGAATTATTGACAGACATCAAAAAATTTCAAACATTAAAACTAAAATGTTCAGAATGTGGCATAATTGCATATACTAAATTAGGTACAACTTTGGTATTTTTCTAAAACTATAGTATATTGGAAATAAGAGAAAACAACAAAGAAAAAATAAATAAAAAGAAAAGAACAAAATAGAAAACAAAAAGAAAGGAAACGGGAATCCTCCCCCCACTGGGCCAACCGATCTAGCTCGCAGCCAGGCCAGCCCGCTAGCCTAGCCCCCCCGCCCCACACTGCCCATAACCCCCCGAAACCCTAACCCCCACCCCCACTCGCATCCCACTTCCCCCACGTCCATTCGCTCTCTCCCCCTCCCCCCGCTACAACAAAAAAACCCCTATACCAACACATTTGTACCAACGATATTATAGGATCTGTTGTTTATCCCACCTCCCACCTCCCGCACTTAAATCTAACCTCCTCGTCCCTAAGGATGATTAAAAAAAACTCCTCGTCGCCTATGGCGCTTAGAGCCAACCTCCTCTCCCTAAAATAAATCAAACCACCCCATACCCGCACCCCCCATCAATACCTCGCCCGCCATCTCTCTCCCCCGATTCCCCTCTTTCCCATCTATCTTCCATTGCGGCCACCGCCACCTTCAATTCTACCTAGATCCGGCGCTGTCCCGCGACGTCGCTCATAGGTCAGGCTCCCCCTCAGTGCACTCGTCCTATATTCTTCCTTGGCGACGTCCTCCACGCCACTGCACGCGTCCTGCAGTGCTAGTCGACACGGATTGCCGGCGCAGCTCACTCGCCTCTGTTTCGGAGGCCACTGCTCCGCGTCGCTGCTGCAGGCTCGGGCATGGATTTGAAACAAGCTGTGTGTAGGGTGATGCTCCCTTGTCTCGGTGCTGGCCGGCAGTGGAGACGGACCCGAGGTGAGAGTAGGATAGGGTGGAACTCCGGCCGTGTTCCTCAACTGCCAGTTGGATCCCGCGCGTGCGGGTGGTTCTTGTGGCTCGCGAAGCCTTCAGCGGCGGTGGTGCCCCTTTTGGATTTATTTTGGCGCCTGACGTGCTCAAGCTCTGGTGGTCTCGCGTGCGTTTGTCTACAGCTGCGTGCGTGGTTGGCTCATGTGCATGTCTGATGTCTCTGTGTGGTGCGTCCGTGCTGATTGAAAGTACAGCCATGTGACACTGATTGTTTGCTACTGCCACTGATTACTAGGCCGATGCTGCTCCTTAGTTCCTAACTTCCTATACAGTAGATAGAAGATGATTACCGCTGACACTGATTGTTTGCTATCACCGCTGGTTGCTATTGCTGCTGCCGATGATTGCTGCTGATATTGCTTCTCCTTATATTAGTACCTATACAGTAGATGATATTCATTCCCAAATAAAAATATAGAAGATCTGTATGTTTTAAAATTCTTGCAAATTGAACGAACTACTTGTTATCTCTTCTCTAATCTTTCTCTTGATCAGATTCTCTTTTTTACTATCCATTGCAAAATTTACTCAATAATATGTACAATGCGTACAATAATAATCATGAAACCGTCTAGCTCCTTATTGAGTCCATGGCCCCTTTTTCCATGCAATGGTTAGTATTATTTGTTCCACCTGTATCTCATCATATGATTTTTTTTCCCTTGAAATTTTTGTGCTTGCAAGATGTCAGCTAGCAGTCTATCAGTATCTAAACAATGCAGTAACCATGATGTTGGTATGAAACTGTCCTACAGGTCAGGTTTTGAACTGTTGAAAATAGATGCGCAGATTGATAAGATTGTGTTAAAATCATTAATTTGCCTTGGCTGATCATGTAAGGGATTAACTTTCTTTATTGGCGTGCAGCTTCAGGGGCAGATGGAAATGTATAGCTTATGACATAATCACAGAAAGTCGGGCAACCCATTCGCTTACTTGATAAATCCTCCCCTGGTTCAGTCCACTAAGGTGTCCATTTCCTTATCTCCTCCTCATGATGCAGCATTCTTATTTATTCCATATCCTTAATTTTTACACTAACTAGTCCAGCGAGTCTTTGTTAGTTAAGTGTGCCAGTATATGTCTATTTTTTCCGATCATAACTTTTGTACATGCCTATATTTTGTAGATTCATATAGGTATTGATATTCAGGTATTTCAATGCATGACAAATGATACATGATTAGGGAGCTGAATTGTGACCAAAGATCAAATCCTCTTGGGCATATGATATTCTACATTGGCAGGAAAGGCACATGGGCAGTGTTTCTTATAACTGGGTAAGTACTGACATAGAATTGTTCATCCATTAGTTAGGTTTGCTATTATTCATATTGTTCAGCCATTACATAGGTCGCCCCTGATGCTTTTTTCTTAAATATATATTCAGCTTATTGATAGGTTGGTCTTGAAAAATTAAATATTACCACATTAAATTATTTTATTTCCCTGTAAACACCTTGGATCCTACCTTCTCTAGAAACAAAACTCCACTACTTTTTCCTAGAAAAGACCAAATCTAAAGAAGTGTTTCTTTTTCATGTTGTTTCTTCTACTAGTTCTAAGAGTCTTATTCTTGAATCTTGATTGAGAAATTATAATGTGACTTTGTAGTTCTCAGGTAACTACGAATTTTTTTGTGATGTAGATTAGTTAATGACTTTGAGCTGTTGGCATTGAGTTCTTTTCTCCTAATACGTCATAGCAAGCATGAGCAGTACGTGGGTAATCGTGACACTAAACTAGTTAGTGCTGAGACCTTTAGAAAACGGAAATATCCAATTTTGTATAGTCGATATTATTGCTTGCCTACTCATCATTTAGTTGGTTGCTGAATGCATATCATTCTTGATATAATATAATCTATGGATAATTGTTAGTAGTGAATACATGCCGCTGGCTGTTCGCAGTGAACATGCACACTGGATTGGTCAAAGATAATCAGTGTTTTAACATGTCCTCCTAAGTCATTTGTTACACATACATAAGATTATTTATTCTCCCCCAACAATCTTTTCTTGCACACTTTGTAATTTTTATGTGGATCCTTTTATGTACAATACATATTATGTTTATTTTTAAACTTCATTTAGAATTTATGCCTAAATAGTATTATGATTTTTCTTTGTAGGTGAGAATTTCAATACAAGATGATTACTTGGAGCTTGGAGAACGTATGATGGTTCTTGGTACTTGGAGGAAAAACAAGACAATTCTCTGAATGTTTAGAAATTTTATATTTTGTTTTATTTTATTTTTCGAAGGAAGTGATGTACTCCTAATTGATGATACTTCCATTGTAATGTAACAGATTGTTCCATTGAATCAATATATCATTTTCATTTCTACTCTATCGAATTTTACTAAAGTTCTACCTTGTATTGCCATTCAAACTACCTACTGTTACAAATGATTATATATGGAGGTTATTCTATTTTATAAGCACCAGTGCATAGAACAACAGTGTTATAAATGATTATATATGGAGGTTATTCTATTTTGCAAGCACCAACGCATAGAAGCGTTGCATGAATACGTTGTTGCTTTGCAACACATTATTTCCCAGATCACCAACAGATCTATATACGTTGTTGTAGACCCTTGCAACGCCACCAACGACAACACATATGAATCCGTTGGTGTAGACCTTTGCAACGTTTATGCGGACAAACGACAACGCATCCATGCGTTGCAATAGGGTGGTTCTTGTTGTAGCGCGCCGATCGAGATCTGGATCGGGCTCGACGCCTCGTCGCCCATCGCCGCCGCCCGAAGCTCATCGCCACCATCACCTCCGATGCCACTGCTCGGAGCTCACCGTCCGTGTGCCTCCTCACCTCCTCATCCCCCTCCTCGCCGGACGCCGACGATGCACGCCACCCCACCGTTGCACCACCGCCTCGACCTCGCCGTCATCCCCGTCCTCCTCCTCGAGATCGCTGCCATTCCCCTACACCGTCCATGAGTGCCTCCCTCTCTCGCCCTCCCCGTCGCCCGTTCCGGCCACCGCGCCGTCCCGTGCTCGCTGTCGTCCCAGGCCCACGGGCACCACCCCGCTCGCGCCCTGCGCACCCCACAGGCGCCCCGCCAGGCACTCCCTGGCCTTGGCCGCGCGCGAAGCAACCCCTCCCCCGCTCGCGTCTGCCTTGACCTCGCCCTGGTCGCCTATGTCCCGTGGCTCCGTTGTAGTCGCCGCCTTTTTTTGCTGCCCCTGGTCGCCCCGTTGGCCGCCGGCGCCCTGCCGCCCGCGTGGCCCCGCTGCTCTCTCGCCGCAGCTGGCCCCTTCACCGCACCTGCCATCGACCCACGACCACCTCACACGCGTGCCCCTGCCCACGACTCACCTCGCTCACTCTGCCACCACACGCCCTCGCGAGATCATGCCGCGCCTGCCTCCGGCCACCGGCGTGGCCGTCGCCCTACTAGCCGCTCGACCCCACCTCAACGCCGCCCTGGATCGCCGTGGCCGGCCGCCGTGGCCATAGGCACCGCAACGCCCAATCGGGTGCGCCCCCGTGGCTAGCACCCGTTCGGGCTACACCCGCTAACACCCCACCCCGCTAGGCCTATGGGCCTATGGCCAACGGGCCCCACGCCCCAGAACGTTAATAATAATAAAAAGAAAAGACAAAAATATAATTAATTAATTAATTAACTTAACCTAATTAATCTGTTAATTAAACTAATTATCTTGGTTAATTAGTTAACAGTCAATGACAGTGGGACCCACATGTCAGTTTGACTAAGTCAACTGACTGCTTGACTGCTAACATCATCATGACATCATGCTGACATCATAATTGCATTTTTCTAATTAATTTAATTCTATTAATTCTAAAAATGAATTTAAACAATGAAAATTAATATTAAATAATCCGTATCTCGGATGAAAATACTTTGTACATGAAAGTTGCTCAGAACGACGAGACGATCCGAATACCCAGTCCGTTCGTTCACCGCATGTCCCTAGCATAGCGAACATGCAACAGTCCACCTCCGGTTCATCTGTTTGAAAACATCAAACACCGGGAATACTTTCCCGGATGTTTCCCCCCTTCGTCGGTAGCACCTAATACCACGTTAGGGCACACCTAGCACCGCTCATTGTCATGTCATGCATCGTCATGCATATGTTTACATTATATTTATTGTTTCTTCCCCTCTTCTCTCGTTAGACACCGAGACCGACGCCACTGCTACCCAGTACGACTACGGTGTTGATGACCCCTCCTTCTCGACTGAGCTTCTAGGAAAGCAAACCCCCCTTGGTCATCCCTATATCGCCTATTCCTTCTCTCTAGTGCTTGCATTAGAGTAGTGTAGCATGTTACTACTTTCAGATAATCCTATTCTGCTGCATAGCCTGTCTTTGCTACTACTACTGTTACCTTTACGTGCAATCCTAAATGCTTAGTATAGGATGCTAGTTTATCATTAGTGGCCCTACATTCTTGTCCGTTTGCCATGCTATACTACCGGGCCGTGATCACTTGGGAGGTGATCACGGGTATGTACTTACATACATATTATATATGATACATGTGGTGACTAAAGTCGGGTCGGCTCGTAGAGTACCCGTGAGTGATTCATGGATTGGGGGCTGAAAGGACATTTGTCCCGACGACTGCTACCTCTTGAGCTTGCATTGGTTTTTCCCTTGAAGTGGAAAGGGTGATGCAACAAAGTAGAGTAAGTATTTACCTTAGATTTTGAGAACCAAGGTATCAATCCAGTAGGAGACAATGCACAAGCCACCGAATACCTGCACAAACAAACACTAACTTTCACCCAATGCGATAAAGGGGTTGTCAATCCCTTCACGGTTATTTGCAAAGTAAGATCTGATATAGATGGATAAACGGTAAAGTAATATTTTTGGTATTTTTGGTTTATGGAACGGGAAGTAAAGATTGCAAAGAAAGTAAATAGGAAACTAAAATTGTAGAATGGATACTTATACGATGGAAAGTAGACTCGGGGGCCGTAGGTTTCACTAGAGACTTCTCTCAAGATAGAAAATATTACGATGGGTGAACAAATTACTGCCGAGCAATTGATAGAAAAGCGCAAAGTTATGATGATATCTAAGGCAATGATGTCATGGGAAACCGCGGCCACCTATGGGACCAGAGGCCCCCTTGCTGTTTTGGCAGGGGGACATCGCGTTGCACAAAGAGCAGACGAGCGTGGGGCAGCATGACAGAGATCACACATGTACTTTTACCCAGGTTCAGGCCGCCGTGAGGCGTAAAACCCTAATCCTGCTTTGGTGGATTGATGGTAGAAGAGTGGTGGTGGAGCGTGGTACATGATACGTCTCCAACGTATCTATAATTTTTGATTGTTCCATGCTATTATATTATCAACCTTGGATGTTTTATATGCATTAATATGATATTTTATATGATTTTTGGGACTAACCTATTAACCTAGAGCCTAGTGACAGTTTCTGTTTTTTCCTTGTTTTTAACTATCGTAGAAAAGGAAAATCAATCGGAGTGCAATTAACCTGAAACTTCATGGAGATCACTTTCGGACCAGAAGAAGCCCACGGAGTACCAGAGGTGGGCCAGAAGAGTCCCAAGGCCACCACGAGGGTGCGGGGCGCCCCCCCCACCTCGTGGCCCCCCTGACCGACTTCTTTCGCCTATATATATATCCATATACCCTAGAAACATCGGAGAACAGAATAGATCGGGAGTTCCGCCGCCAGAAGCCTCCGTAGCCACCGAAAACCAATCTAGACCCGTCCCGGCACCCTGCCGGAGGGGGGAATCCCTCTCCGGTGGCCATCCTCATCATCCCGGTGCTCTCCATGACGAGGAGGGAGTAGTTCTCCCTCGGGGCTGAGGGTATGTACCAGTAGCTATGTGTTTGATCTCTCTCTCTCTCTCTCTCTCGTGTTCTTGAGGTGGTATGATCTTGATGTATCGCGAGCTTTGCTATTATAGTTGGATGTTATGATGTTTCTCCCCCTCTACTCTCTTGTGATGAATTGAGTTTTCCCTTTGAAGTTATATTATCGGATTGAGTCTTTAAGGATTTGAGAACACTTGATGTATGTCTTGCATGACTCTCCGGTAGAAACTTTGGGGCACTCTTTGAAGTTCTTTGTGTTGGTTGAATAGATGAATCTGAGATTGTGTGATGCATATCGTATAATCATGCCAACGGATACTTGAGGTGACATTGGAGTATCTAGGTGACATTAGGGTTTTGGTTGATTTGTGTCTTAAGGTTTTATTCTAGTACGAACTCTATGATAGATTGAACGGAAAGAATAGCTTCGTGTTATTTTACTATGGACTCTTGAATAGATCGATCAGAAAGGATAACTTTGAGGTGGTTTCGTACCCTACCATAATCTCTTCGTTTGTTCTCCGCTATTAGCGACTTTGGAGTGACTCTTTGTTGCATGTTGAGGGATAGTTATATGATCCAAGTATGTTATTATTGTTGAGAGAACTTGCACTAGTGAAAGTATGAACCCTAGGCCTTGTTTCAACGCATTGCAATACTGTTTATGCTCACTTTTATCATTAGTTACCTTGCTGTTTTTATATTTTCAGATTACCAAAACCTATATCTACCATCCATATTGCACTTGTATCACCATCTCTTCGCCGAACTAGTGCACCTACACAATTTACCATTGTATTGGGTGTGTTGGGAACACAAGAGACTCTTTGTTATTTGGTTGCAGGGTTGTTTGAGAGAGACCATCTTCATCCTACGCCTCCCAAGGATTGATAAACCTTAGGTCATCCACTTGAGGAAAATTTTCTACTGTCCTACAAACCTCTGCACTTGGAGGCCCAACAACGTCTACAAGAAGAAGGTTGTGTAGTAGACATCAAGCTCTTTTCTGGTGCCGTTGTCGGGGAGGTTAGCGCTTGAAGGTATATCTTTAGATCTTGCAATATCTATCATGAAAATAAGGATTCCTCATATGCTTCATCTTTTTAATATCTATCATGAAAATAAGGATTCCGATAATTGTGCTCAAGTGCTAGAGGAAGAATGCATTAGAATGTTTGGCACTAAATCTTTGAATGATGAGTGTGATTGCAATGTTGTTAGTATGAATTCCTTGAATATCTATGATGCTAATGATATGCAAAGCCACAAGCTTGGGGAAGCTATGTTTGATGAAGGTGATATTTTTTGTCCCCCAAGTTTTGATGAGCAAATTTATTATGATGAAAGAATGCCTCCTATTTATGATGATTATATTGATGAAAGTGGATTTGGAGAGGTCATGACTTTATTTTGTGATGAATCCACTATTTCGGAAGAGGTTCCAATTGATTATGAGAACAAAGTTGCTACCTATAATGATTATTGTGATGACATGTATGATATAAAGATTAATGATAACCATGAAACTTTTCATCATGATTTTAGTTTTCAATTGGATTATGCCTCACATGATAGTTATTTTGTTGAGTTTGCTCCCACTACTATTCGTGAGAAGAAGTTTTCTTATGTGGAGAGTAAGAAAAATTCTATGCTTGTAGATCATGAAATGAATGCTTTAGGTGCTGGTTATATTGTTGAACTCATTCATGATGCTAATGAAAATTATTATGAGGGAGGAATATATGCTTGTAGGAATTGCAATAATATCAAGTTTCCTCTCTATGTGCTTAAAGTTTTGAAGTTATGCTTGTTTTGCCTTCCTATGCTAGTTGATTATTGTTCCCATAAGTTGTTTGCTCACAAAATCCCTATGCATAGGAAGTGGGTTAGAATTAAATGTTCTAGTGATATTCTTCATGATGCTCTCTTTATGTTACAATTCTTCTCTTTTATGTGAGCATCATTGAAATCATCATGCCTAGCTAGGGGCGTTAAACGTTAGCGCTTGTTGGGAGGCAACCCAATTTTTATTTTTTCTTGCTTTTTGTTCCTGTTTAGTAATAAATTAATCATCTATACTTTGTTATAATTGTGTTTTTTATGTTTTAATTACTGTTTGTGCCAAGTAAAGCCTTTTGGATCTTCTTGGGTGATCGTTATTTGATCTTGCTGTAAAAAACAGAAAGTATGCGCTCACGAGAATAATTTTCATTTTTTTACCAGAGAGCGATAAAATACCTATTCTACTTGGAATTAGATTAATAAACAAATTTCCTAGGACTTCCTAATTTCTCAGGATTTTTGGAGTTACAGAAGTATACGTTTGATACAGATTACTACAGACTGTTCTGTTTTTGACAGGTTCTGTTTTCTATGTGTTGTTTGCTTATTTTGATGAATCTATGAGTAGTATCGGAGGGTATGAACCATAAGTTGGAATACAGTAGATATTACACCAATATGAATTTAGAATGAGTTCACAACAGTACCTAAGTGGTGATTTATTTTCTTATACTAACGGAGCTTACGAGTTTTCTGTTAAGTTTTGTGTTGTGAAGTTTTCAAGTTTTGGGTAAAGATTCCATGGACTATGGAATAAGGAGTGGCGAGAGCCTAAGCTTGGGTATGACCAAGGCACCCCAAGGGAATATTCAAGGACAACCAAGAGCCTAAGCTCCGGGATGCCCCAGAAGGCATCCCCTCTTTCGTCTTCGTTCATCGGTAACTTTACTTGGAGCTATATTTTTATTCACCACATGATATGTGTTTTGCTTGGAGAGTCAATTTATTTTGTTAGGATTTGCTTGCTGTTATTTATAACAATGTGTTGCATCTTTTATTTCAATAAAAGTGGCATTAATATCCTTTACCATGCCTATTTTACAAGTCCACATGTTGCTGTTTGAAAACAGAAAGTTTACCGCTGTTGCAAAAAATCCCTAGAAAAGTCAGAATGTGATAAAATTTTGAAACATTTTTCATAATAATCTCTGATAAATTTACTACAGTGGGAATTTTATTTCATAATTTTTGGAGGTAGGGAAGTATGGATGTTGCTGCACTCTTTACAGACTGTCCTGTTTAGGCAGATTGTTGTTATGTTTGCATTGTTTGCATATGTCTGCTTCTTTAATGATTATATTTGAGGATAGGACTATTAAATATGCAGAGTAATTTAGTATGCAATGTTGAATAATAATTTTAGTGATTTTCTACAGTAGAGTATGATAAGGTTTTTGCATTGGTTGATACTAACTTATCTCACGAGTCCTTGTTGAGTTTTGTGTGGATGAAGGTTTTGAGATTTAGGGAGACCGTGATATGAGAGGAATTAAGGAGACACAAAAGCTCAAGCTTGTGGATGCCCAAGGCATCCCAAGATAATATTTCAAGAAGTCTCAAGCGTCTAAGCTTGGGGATGCCCCGGTTGGCATCCCACCTTTCTTCTTTAACAACTATCGGTTAGTTTCGGTTGATCCTAAGTTTTTGCTTCTTCACATGATGTTTCCCATTACTAGAATGTCATTTTAATTTGTTTTGCTTGCTGTTTGAATAAAATACCAAGATCTGAAATTCTTAAATGTTAGAGAGTCTTCACATAGTTGCATAATTATTCGACTACTCATTGATCTTCACTTATATCTTTCGGAGTAGTTTGTTGTTGCTCTAGTGCTTCACTTATATCTTTTTAGAGCACGGTGGTGGTTTTATTTTATAGAAATAGATGAACTCTCATGCTTCACTTATATTATTTTGAGAGTCTTTAGAACAGCATGGTAGTTTGCTTTGGTTATGAAACTAGTCCTAATATGATAGGCATCCAAGTGGGATATAATAAAAACTTTCATATAAAGTGCATTGAATACTATGAGAAGTTTGATACTTGATAATTGTTTTGAGATATGAAGATGGTGATATTAGAGTTATGCTAGTTGAGTAGTTGTGAACTTGAGAAATACTTGTGTTAAAGTTTGTGATTCCCGCAGCATGCACGTATGGTGAACCGTTATGTGATGAAGTCAGAGCATGATTTATTTATTGATTGTCTTCCTTATGAGTGGCGGTCGGGGACGAGCGATGGTCTTTTCCTACCAATCCATCCCCCTAGGAGCATGCGCGTAGTACTTTGTTTCAATAACTAATAGATTTTTGCAATAAGTATGTGAGTTCTTTATGACTAATGTTGAGTCCATGGATTATACGCACTCTCACCCTTCCACCATTGCTAGCCTCTCTAGTATCGCGCAACTTTCGCCAGTACCATAAACACACCATATATCTTCCTCAAAACAGCCACCATACCTACCTATTATGGCATTTCCATAGCCATTCCGAGATATATTGCCATGCAACTTTCCACCGTTCCGTTATTATGACACGGTTCATCATTGTCATATTGCTTTGCATGATCATGTAGTTGACATTGTATTTTTGGCAAAGCCACCATTCATAATTCTTTCATACATGGCACTCATGAGTCATTGCACATCCCGGTACACCGCCGGAGGCATTCATATAGAGTCATATTTTGTTCTAAGTATCGAGTTGTAATTCTTGAGTTGGAAGTAAATAAAAGTGTGATGATCATCATTATTAGAGCATTGTCCCAGTGAGGAAAGGATGATGGAGACTATGATTCCCCCACAAGTCGAGATGAGACTCCGGACGAAAAATAAAAAAGAAAAAGAAAAAAAGAGGCCATAAAAAAAGAGAAGGCCCAAAAAAAGAACAAAAAAATGAGAGAAAAAGAGAGAAGGGGCAATGCTACTATCCTTTTACCACACTTGTGCTTCAAAGTAGCACCATGATCTTCATGATAGAGAGTCTCCTATGTTGTCACTTTCATATACTAGTGGGAATCTTTCATTATAGAACTTGGCTTGTATATTCCAATGATGGTCTTTCTCACAATGCCCTAGGTCTTCGTGAGCAGCGAGTTGGATGCACACCCACTTAGTTTCTTTTTGAGCTTTCATACACTTATAGCTCTAGTGCATCCGTTGCATGGCAATCCCTACTCACTCACATTGATATCTATTGATGGGCATCTCCATAGCCCGTTGATACGCCTAGTTGATGTGAGACTATCTTCTCCTTTTTGTCTTCTCCACAACCACCATTCTATTCCACCTATAGTGCTATGTCCATGGCTCATGCTCATATATTGCGTGAAGATTGAAAAAGTTTGAGAACATCAAAAGTATGAAACAATTGCTTGGCTTGTCATCGGGGTTGTGCATGATTTAAATATTTTGTGTGGTGAAGATAGAGCATAGCCAGACTATATGATTTTGTAGGGATAACTTTCTTTGGCCATGTTATTTTGAGAAGACACGATTACTTTGTTAGTATGCTTGAAGTATTATTATTTTCATGTCAATATTAAACTTTTTTCTTGAATCTTATGAATCTGAATATTCTTGCCACAATAAAGAAGATTACATGGATAAATATGTTAGGTAGCATTCCACATCAAAAATTCCGTTTTTACCATTTACCTACTCGAGGACGAGCAGGAATTAAGCTTGGGGATGCTTGATACGTCTCCAACGTATCTATAATTTTTGATTGTTCCATGCTATTATATTATCAACCTTGGATGTTTTATATGCATTAATATGCTATTTTATATGATTTTTGGGACTAACCTATTAACCTAGAGCCCAATGCCAGTTTCTGTTTTTTCCCTTGTTTTTAACTATTGCAGAAAAGGAAAATCAAACAGAGTCCAATTGACCTGAAACTTCACAGAGATCATTTTGGACCAGAAGAAGCCCACGGAGTACCGGAGGTGGGCCAGAAGAGTCCTGAGGCCACCACGAGGGTGGGGGCGCCCCCCCCGCCTCGTGGCCCCCCTGACCGACGTCTTTCGCCTATATATATATATATATATCCATATACCCTAGAAACATCGGAGAACAGAAATAGATCGGGAGTTCCGCCGCCAAAAGCCTCCGTAGCCACCGAAAACCAATCTAGACCCCCGGCACCCTGCCGGAGGGGGGAATCCCTCTCCGGTGGCCATCTTCATCATCCCGGTGCTTTCCATGACGATGAGGGAGTAGTTCTCCCTCGGGGCTAAGGTTATGTACCAGTAGCTATGTGTTTGATCTCTCTCTCTCTCTCTCATGTTCTTGAGGTGGTACGATCTTGATGTATCGTGAGCTTTGCTATTATAGTTGGATCTTATGATGTTTCTCCCCCTCTACTCTCTTGTGATGAATTGAGTTTTCCCTTTGAAGTTATCTTATCGGATTGAGTCTTTAAGGATTTGAGAACACTTGATGTATGTCTTGCATGTGCTTATCTGTGGTGACAATGGGATATCACGTGATCCAGTTGATGTATGTTTTGGTGATCAACTTGCGAGTTCCATGGCCTCGTGAACTTATGCATAGGGGTTGGCACACGTTTTCGTCTTGACTCTCCGGTAGAAACATTGGGGCACTCTTTGAAGTTCTTTGTGTTGGTTGAATAGATGAATCTGAGATTGTGTGATGCATATCGTATAATCATGCCCACGGATACTTGAGGTGACATTGGAGTATCTAGGTGACATTAGGGTTTTGGTTGATTTGTGTCTGAAGGTGTTATTTTAGTACGAACTCTATGATAGATTGAACAGAAAGAATAGCTTCGTGTTATTTTACTACGGAATCTTGAATAGATCGATCAGAAAGGATAACTTTGAGGTGGTTTCGTACCCTACCATAATCTCTTCATTTGTTCTCCGCTATTAGCGACTTTGGAGTGACTCTTTGTTGCATGTTGAGGGATAGTTATATGATCCAAGTATGTTATTATTGTTGAGAGAACTTGCACTAGTGAAAGTATGAACCCTAGGCCTTGTTTCAACGCATTGCAATACTGTTTATGCTCACTTTTATCATTAGTTACCTTGCTGTTTTTATATTTTCAGATTACCAAAACCTATATCTACCATCCATATTGCACTTGTATCACCATCTCTTCGCCGAACTAGTGCACCTACACAATTTACCATTGTATTGGGTGTGTTGGGAACACAAGAGACTCTTTGTTATTTGGTTGCAGGGTTGTTTGAGAGAGACCATCTTCATCCTACGCCTCCCAAGGATTGATAAACCTTAGGTCATCCACTTGAGG
>NC_053022.1:344592338-344690393 GCF_003073215.2 Triticum urartu
GTTGGGCTAGACGGAGAAATGTTATAAAAATATAAACACATGATTGCACATCAGTAAAATCTTTGCAAGCTTATGTACGCAATCACTAGGAGTTAACTTGCCAAGTTATATATAAACAATTATTATTATTATTTTGTAAGAACTTTCAACTTACGAAATAAAATATCATTTTAATTTGATGAGTTAATAGTATGTGGGTTATTATAATTTTTTTAGGCTAGACGTGGGACACTTGAGTTGGTTCTAGGGGAAAGTACTGGGAGAAACTCAGTTTACATCGAAAAAGAAAGTGGGAGAAAATGCAGAGACCTGCTGGGTCCACCTGAGGAGGGGAATATGTTGGGAGGAAGGAGATTCAAAGCACGGCAACCGGGTGAACTTGTTTTTTTACGGACAAGTGAACTAGTTTACATACATAAGCAAATAGCCACTAAAAAAAGCAATCAGGTTAATGGGTTCTTAAAAGAAATATTTCGGAAAAAACAGATAATTACGACACATAGGCTAATGCATGAAACACTCAGATGATAAAGGTGCTTATAAACAGATAAAGTACAACATCTAGACCTTCCTGGCACGCTTGATCATGACGCTGCGGCTGTCCGTGTACTCGTCGGTTACGGGAAGCAGACACGCCCTCATGTCCAAGATCTGACTGTACATGTCGTAGCATGCGTATGCGTCCTTGGCCGCGTAGGTTATGTTGGCTAGATTCAGAGGTACCTCCCACGTGTTCAGGCCGTCTTCTTTCATGTTGGCGTATCTGGGGTCGATGATGGTCTCAGCGAGGTCAACCACGGAGTCCTTCTCCTGCCCGTTGCCGATGATCTTGTATTTCTTCTAGATGTCGACAAGCTTGTTGCACCAGATGGCCGAATCGTCGCATTCTTCCTTCTCTCCACCGTAGCGAAGGTGCAGTCGGCGCTGCCGATGAAACGGGCGAATGCTCCAGAACTTGGTGCAGCCATAGGACTAAGGCGAGGCAGAGCTTCACCGAGTCCGTATCATTGGTGTACATCACATTCAACTTGGTACAGCCATAGGACTGAACGGCGAACTCAAAGGGGAACTCCTAGCTAAAGTCCATATCCAGCAGGCTCACCCCTAGGATCGCCATTGGAGTCTCTTCGAGTGAACGACTGTGTAGGTGGCGGCAGCAGTTCGTTTTTCAGATCTTGGGGAACTGGATTCAACAGTAAGCTGAGTGTGTATAGGCGACAACAGTTACTACCCCTCCCTCGTCCGCTGCACGCCCGGCAGAAGATGCACCCTCGGCCACACGTCGGTTCACGAGCGGGTCTATATTGGTACTGTAATACATGGAGTTAGTGGTCACTTTACTTAAATTTAATTAGCCTTAATAGAAATTTGTACTTAAAACAAGCAATGCATTCGCTCGTTCTATCAGTGCCACAGGATCAACATGCACAACAATTGGAATTATTATTCTTAGGACGCACACAATCAACACATTCGTCGCACTTTCACAAAGATAATACTACCAAGTTTGAACTGTTTGTTATGGTTGTTGTCCTCTGCATCATCATGCCGTGTTTCCCAGCTTGCAAGATTCAGAACTAACAAATAAGATCCAAATAATAAGTACAACAAAGATGCCTACAGATCTCATTGAATCCCAGCTTGCAAGATTCAGAACCAACAAATAATATCCAAATAATAAGTACAACAAAGATGCCTACACATCTCATTGATTCCCAGCTTGCAAGATTCGGAACCAACAAATAAGATTCAAATAATAAGTACAACAAAGATGTCTACACATCTCACTGATTCCCAGCTTGCAAGATTCAGAACCAACCCATTAGAGCCTTTTGATAAAGTGAATATCGGGATTAAATCCATCTTGGCTAGCCATGTCATACAATCGAAGAACTTGGCGAATGCTCTTGACCGTCACAACATCTGTAGTTGAGTATTCCTGTTTGCACAGCATGTTTGCACAGCACAAACAAGGAGACAAGAGAGCATGATTTCGCTTTAATAGCGGCCTCCTTGAACTCAACCTCCAGCTCTACTTGGATGAGGTCTGCCTGGAGTTCCATGATTCAATTCATGTGCCTTTTTCTACAGTTCACCTGAAATGAAGCAATGATTGCATCATTTAGCTAGCAAGAAGTACTTGCTCTTGTGAGTTGGCAGGTTCTTCTTTAGTAGTTGCACTAAAATTGAGGAACATTAAGGTTGGCTGTCCGGCTCATGTAAGGTGCAACTATAATTTTCTTATCCTTTTGTGCAGTTTCACTAAAATAAAGTGCCATTGTGGTGACAATGACGACTCCATCTTGCAAAGGCTAATAAAATGTTGCACGAGATTACCAGCAGAACTTGACGGAGATTTTGGAAACTCCAATCACCATTTTGTGCAGTTCCACCAAAATTGAGAGATGTTTCCCACGTGACATTTTAGTTGAACTGCGCAAGACACTCATTCCAAAAAAAAGTGTTTTGTGCAGTTCACCAAAAGGTCACAATAGCAACAAGGTGAAATGGATATCCATATTTGCACAAAAAGATAGAAAGTAAACAGTTGCTGGTCAATAAGAATATACAAAACATATACAAAATGAAAAGAAGCATCTTAATTATCTTCATGGCAATCATGCAAGGACAATTGACATTTTAAAACGTCAGCAATGCTTCATGTTACCAGAAGCATTACGATCAACAATGAGATTCCTCAAATATGGGATTACTTTAATGGTGGCATTGCTTGTTTACCAGACACAGTAAATCAACAACAGCTAAAGAGTTGGTTTAAGGGCATGGGACCGTGGGGACACCAGGACACTCCGCAGCGTAAAGTAGCAACTTACTTATCATACTAGGGAAAACAGCATGAGTGCCATTGTACTATGTGAGGGCAGCAAATCTAATCCTAAAGACCTTTTACTATGTGAGGGCAGCAAATCTAATCCTGGAGACCTTTTACTATGGGAGGGCAGCAAATCTAATCCTGGAGACCTTTTACTATGTGAGGGCAGCAAATCTAATCCTGAGACCTTTTACTATGTGAGGGCAGCAAATCTAATCCTGGAGACCTTTTACTATGTGATGGCAGCAAATCTAATCCTGGACATACTTTGTTGACTTGTCCACCTGCCGCCACTTTCTATCCTTTTTTTAACCAATAATAGATCTGTTCCTTATCCAGTTTGTACTGTGTTTTCCCATTATTTCCCTTTTCAACCAAGAGACCGGTTGGGTATCCAGTCTCTACTACTTTCACCATATTATTTCCTCTTTGAATCAAGTCCTAGATTGATGCTACAACTTTCCCCCCTTTCTTCCTTGTTTGAACAAAGCCCTAGATTCGAATGCATGAAGTAGCTTTACCTCTAATAATACTAAAAATTTAGATGGCTTTGGAAGAGCTGATGGGAGTAGAAAAAGATGCACATTCAGACACGTGGGAAGCAGGGGCAGTAGAGCAAGGCCACTTTCGAAGAACTTATACCTGAGGGTCGCCGGGATGTCGGCAGCGGCAGGTCGGATCTACGGACAATACGGCGGGGAGGAAGAAGGGTCGGAGGACCTCCTGAGCCGGCCATGTGTCGGAGAGAATGGCACGGGCAGAGGATCGGGCCCCTCCAGCAGCTGTGGGTTTCCTCCCTCGGCGGCGATGACCGCGTGAACAGTGCACCTTTTAGTCCTCTACACACACCGGCCGAAGGGATCCGGCCGGATCTGTGACCAGTGGTGAGCAGAGAGAAAATGTCGCTACCGCTGTCTTGTTTATATCTGGAAAGGATGAGAAAATGAAGAGAGCAGCCCTAGTAAAGCATGCGCTCAGGCCCCTGCGTCCATATATAGTGGAGTGATTATCTTTTATCTCTCCACAACAAGCATTTCAATTTGTGTACGTGGCATTAAAGAAAAGAAACTCTCTATTTAAGGTGACTACTGTACGACTCCTACTTACTACTAGTAGTACTACAATATTGTTCACTTGTGCTCCACGCCCCTCCATTCATTGAACAACCCCACGGGTGAATAAACATACAGTAAGTACTGTATTTATATAGAACGAACAAGCTCGAACTATTTTCGCGTAGTTAAAAGTTGAGGGCGGGGCTTTTCCCGGGCAGTACGCGCGGCAGTTTTCGGGTAGGGCCAGAAGACTATTTTAAAAAGAATTAACTTCGAGATGGCCACATAGCATGGAGCCGACCCCAACGATTTTAAGCTTATAGGCACGGTACACGCTATCCTAGACTACTATACACATGAAACTGCCACACGAGCGTCCGGGCTGCGCTTGGCTCTTTGCCTCTTCGGGAAGTCGAACAATGATGGAATACTACTGCACTGGAGGAGTACTACAGTACGCTTCTGGCCATCTGACACCGATTGAACTGCTGCATGTCCACCGCGTGCGGCAGGGAGAGCATGTAGCGAAAGCTTCTCCTAGTCTTGCCAGCCACCACGCTCATGGGCGAGGGAGGGACGCTCCTGCCTTTGCGTGTATGACAGGTGCCCCCTACAGATGTGTGGCCAACCTATCATACAGCCAAAGGCATGTGCAGTTAAGTCCGCGAGGGAGAGGATAATCAAACTTCTCATTGATGTACGAGTTGACGGGACACATCAAAGCACTGCACTCGATATATTTCAATAATTTGCGTGTGTGACTCCCAGATGCAGAGGCTGGGGGTCATCATCCTCCTTTTCGAGAAAAAATAGACGCGTGTGTGAGAGGACGAGTGCGTGTGTGCACCTCTTCTCTTCATGTATAATGTACTACTAAACTCAGAGTACAAGTTTTTGTGGGTGGCACGATGGTGCGTGCGAGAAGTCCCGAGAGATAGGTTTAATGCATTAATTGCAATGCATGCATGCATAAAGTACATGCATTGGTCAATTTTCTCTTAATACTTGCATGCAATGATTTAATGCACCTTGGAATCTGAACATGTGTTGGGGACAACCAAATTGAGCCTTATAAAATGGAAAAACTAAAATTTTGAGATAAGCCCTATAAAACCGGAAAGGAGGGAGTAGAAAAAGAAGTGCTCCATCCGGGAATAGTGCCGCACTTCAAAACTAGAACTGTCAATAAATTTTGAGCTCGCGTCTCGTCACATTCCAAATTACTCCACGCTATATTGAATTGCAAACCTGTTCACACCGATCACAACCTAAACGGTTTCCCACTTAGGAGCGTATTAGTACTCGGTTATAAATACTAGTATGCCAAGATGAATGCACATTCCTCCTCAACTCCCCATCCACAAAAACAAACAAGTCATTCAGCATCCTTCCCTTGCGTCTACCATGGCCAGCATGAGTTCTGGGTCGAGAGATTGCCACCAGGGAGAGGCGAGCATGGAAGCGGAAGCACGAGAGATGTCCCGCCTCGCGCGAGAGCAGCCGACATGTCCCGCCGCGCGGAAGTAGCAGCACAGAGGTCCCGTCGTGCCGCTGAAGCAGCATGGAGGTCCCGCCGCGCCGTCGATGCAGCAGACTGGTCCGGCCGTGCCGCGGAAGCAGCAGAGATGTCCCGCCATACCACGAATGCAGTAGAGATGTCCCGCCGCACCGCGGCGGCCTGGGAAAATTTCTCGTGGGCACGCGACGACTGTTACAGGCGCATGCATGCGATCGTCCATAGCTAGACGGATCAGATCTCCCGCTCGGCGAGGTTGCAGGACGACATGGTAGCCTCGTTTGAACAGGCTACCGGCGTCATCCGGCAACTAAGGGAGGGCAATGAGAGGCTCTGGGCCGAGCGCGACCTGCTGAGGGAGAAGATCGTCCGAAGTGCTGACCTGCAGGAGGAGACTAGTGCCTTGTTGAAGAAACTTATGGACGAGAATGACATGCTCCGCAACGAGCGCCAAAGGCTGGTGGAGGAATCCGTGGATGTTCTCAAGCAGCGTCTTGAGGACACGAAAGAGCTCATTGCCGCTCGCCGCGGAGACTAGTTTCCTGGTTTCTTTTGATGTAATAATCGGTTTAGGATGTGGATTGTGTCATCGGTTGTGAAATGTTGGGTTCTAGCGCGGATGTTTGGCCTTTGTTGGCCTCTTGGGATGTTGTGATTTCAATCTGGTAGCTTTTAGTCCTTCGTGTTAGGCTGGAGTTGTGCTGAACTTCTTGTGAATTGTGGTGGTTTTCAGTAATGAAAATCGGAAGGGGCAAGCCCTTCTTTGATCAAAAAAAATTTAATTGTCCTTATATATTCATTAGTCTTGCTATAAGTCGCAGTAGATGCTATATAGGTCCGTCGGATCTTGAGCTTTCAGATTTTCTTTTTTCTCTCTTAAATCTCAGTCGAGTAAGACATAGCCACACCATTAAACAGAGGCTCGGGCGCCATTAATGGAGACCTTGGGAGAGAGGTGGACGACAGATGGAGGTCAAAGGGCTCTCCTCCCGATAAGCACGCGCAGGGGTCTGATCGCACGCCTCTCGTACTCAAATAGCTACCCTGCACATCGCCTCCTAGGTAATAAAAAAGGGGACGCGTGGCGGCACGTAAATGGTACTAGTAAGTAGAACACCCACGGTTTCAATAATACTTGTGTTTCCGATTGTAACGTGACAACACTTCTTCCAAAATGACTTTGTTGATTGTTAACATGTGCGCCTTCGCAAATCAGACTGCAAATTTACCACAGCATGTTGGTGCCATGTCATGGCACCAAGCCAAGTTTCATTATTTTCATGCGTGTTTTGGATTTACAGGAATTAAAAAACTAAGTTTCTCAATGTTTCCAACCCAGCCACGACGCCCAGAATTTTGAATTTCATTCCCATTTCTTGCATGGAACCTAGAAATTTACCCGAGGACACACATGTGATTTTTCAACCAACTTTGGTGCACTGGAACATGTGCTTGTATTTTAAATTTGAATTATACACACAAAGGTGACATGTTCCCTCCCAGAACCACGAGCTTTCTTGAGAGAAGCTCCGATTTGCAAGAAGCTTATACCAAAATTTGTTCCTATTCGGCCATTTTTTTTACCACGGCATGGTACTACCATGATATGACACCATGCCAAGTTTCATGATCTTAAAACCAAGTTTCTCAATGTTATCGACCGAGCCACGATGCCCAGATGTTTGAATTTTATTCTCATTTTTTGCATGGGACCTACTCCCTCCTTCCATCTATATAGGGCCTAATGTGTTTTTCAAGACAGCCTTTGACTATTGACAAGATTAATAGCACATGAGGTGTATACTATGCAAATTATATTATTGGAAGCTCCTTTGACATACAAAATTGAAGGTATGCTTTGTGTAAGTTGCATGTCATATATTATTGCTCTAACGTTTGGTCAAAGTTAGTCTCGAAAAACGCATTAGGACCTATATGCATGAGAGGAGTCGACTTCGAGAGAACATGTTTGTTCGACAGACACCGAGGAAGACTACTATATATCGATGGTGCATGTAGGCGGGAATTAAACTAAGGGATGGTCTTATTGGTTTCGGGGATATAGGGGAAGAGTGAGAGGCGGGGGGGTAGCTAGAAGGAGATTGTTAAGTGTGAGTGTGTGTTTTACCCATCTAGGCGGAAGTTATGTGCACAAAAGAGGAGAACGATTTGATGTGGCGTTAGGATTGAGGGTAATTAACTACGTGTGGAGACATAGAGACCTTGAACGTGCATGTGTGAGAGGTATACATGTATACGTGGGATGTGTGTGTGTGCGCGCGTGCATGATCGAGATAAAAGAAAGAAGACATAAGTCATAAGATCAACGACATGGGAGAGACGGATCGGTATGACAATATGCATGCATGTGAGAATGCATGGAAGAAGTCCCGACAATTGAGGATGTGTTTTTGTCTTTAAGAGATAGTGGCGTGGGTTGGAGCATGCATCTATGGCAAGCAGAGGGAGTGAGGCGCAACGATTGTGCAAAATATACCAACCTATAAATGCATATGTATGGAGAGACATATATAGTGTGGGTGATAGGAAGCAAGACTCCGTGCGAGAAAGAAATGTTGACGGAGAAACTACAGATAGATACAGAGATGGAGATGCTAGCTAAAGGGACATCCGCTAGTTTGGGTGTTGGAGATGACCGTCGGGTGGTTCAAAGGGTGAAGTTATATATGTGTGTGAGAGGGCACTTGACTACATGTAGAGAGAAACATATGTAGTGTGTGTGATAGGAATCAAGAGTGAGGGCAAGAAAGAAGGTTGATGGAGAAACAGATAAATAGAAAGATAAAGATGCTAGCTAGTATGCGTTAGAGATAGGAGTCGAGTGGATCAGAAGGTTGGGTTATGTGTGTGGGTGTGAGAGAGATAGAGAGAGGGTGCGTGTGAGTCACATACAAACAGATATCAGAGAGAAATGAGATCCAGAGAGACGGAGTTTTGTGTCTGCGAGAGAGAAATATATTTCACAACGAGAGTGATAGCTAGAGAGACATATGAGGGAACGCAAGATATCTCTAGGGAGAGAGGGTGTGTGTGAGCGACATACAAGAGAAGAATGGAGAAATATGAGACCCTGGGAGACAGAGTTTGTGTTTGTGTGTGAGAAAGAGATATTGATGAGGAAGAGTCGTAGGTTCTCATATCTAAGGAGCGAAAGACATCTATTTATGAGGGGTGTGCGAGTGGCACACATGGGAATAGTAGAGAGAAATGAGACCCCGGGAGACAAAGTTTTGTGTTTGTGTGAGAGAAAGAGATTCCACATGGAGAATCATAGTTAGAGACACATAGCAGGGAGCGAGATATACTTAGAGAGAGATAGAGTGATGAAGGTTGAGGGAGAGAGTACCGTCAATGTGTTACGAAGATAAAAAATCATTGTCGACATACAGGTAGCACGAGAGATACCTCAGAGACGATGAACGCGTATAGGTCCAGAGAGATAGTCTTATATAAGCATGAGTGATAGCTATATGAGACGAATATCTGGATTAAAGGGGATTCAAATATTTAAACTAGAGATAACGACATCGATAATATCATAACACAAATTGGTGTATCAAACATGCATATTCATTTGAATTTGGGCACACGTGTAATGTTATATAGTTTATCAATATTGGTGATCCATAGATTCTTCAATTACAAACAATGCATGGTTTATATGCAATTAATGTCTAAACGGGATTACACTATATGTTGCGTGTGTGAAACACATTATACATGTTTGAGAAGTAAAAAAACCTGCATGAAACACACATTAATTGGAGACAGTTAGCAAGGAATGCATACATTGGATTTCAACATAAAGTGGTTTCAAATATTTGAAAATCCAAATTGATGGATACAACCTTATGAATCTGAGATCATGCCATTTGTAAACCATATTTATGTATAAATGGTGTTGTGCTTTTGAAAGTATATATAAAAAATGATGTATATAGAATGTAATTCCAATTGAAAATGGATCCTGCCCGAAAAAATAGAATACAAACGGGATTCGAATTGAGTTGGCATGGTAAACGTGCACTCTGCAAAATTTGAACGAAGCAGGGAAAGTCGTAGTAACCGCCCGGAACCAAAATCTGTGAGATGGAAATCACTGCTGCCTATCCCTGCCACGCAAAGCCTATATGCTGGATTTCTATAGGTTTTGATAGGGGTAGGTTTGTAATTTCACCCAAACGTGACGTAACCGCCTCTCACCTGGATTCATACACGGTGGGCGCCAAAACATAGTGTGTCCTCGGCCGAAATCGACTCCCTCCCCGATTCATATTCATACATGGTGAGCACCAAAAACAAACTCTCGTCGGCAAATATTCGGTGTATGCGAGATTACCGTCCTATCCCCGACCAACTAGTGTTGCTGTGATGCAGTAGAAATTTGAAACGGGGGCTAAGTTTGTAAATTTCCTTGCATTTGAGACAAGCGTGCCCTGAATACATGGTTCCCCCCTTCCTCTCTACCTCCCTTTTCCCCATTCGTACTCTGTGGGCGCCAAAACACCCTCTCCACCCCACCCTCCTCCGTCCGCCGCCGTCCGCCACCCCATCCACCGCCGTCCTCCTCCACCATGCCGGAGCTGATACCCCGACGCCGCCGTCCATTACAAGAGATTGACCTCTCTCATCCACGGCTTCGGACCGGGATCCTTGCATCCCGTCCTCTCGCTTCATCCCCGTCGTCGTCCACCTTGCCGGTGCCGCTCCTACGACCGTCTCGTCCACCGCGCCCCACCGCCACCGTCTACCCTCCTAGATCTGCTTCCAAGCCGCCGACAGCCATCGCTACCGCAGCACCGTCAAATTCTCACCAGATGCCTACACGGCGTCGCACCAGAGGCAGTACTCTTTCGTATCTGCTCAACTTATTTATAGCAGCAAGAAAATAGATCGCCACTGCTTTACTCTGATTTCTTGTCTTGGTTGCGAAGTTGCCTTTGTCCGATTTGCACCTTCAGATCCGCCATGGCACGCTCAACACCATACTCGCAATGCTTATGGTTTTCCCCTTTTATATTCCACACTAGTTAAATCACAGCAGACTAAATTTCAAAATTGGGTCAGTCGATTTTTCAGAGCTCGCCGGAGTTCGCCGGTGCGATCGAAGGGGCTCGGGTGGTTGTGGGGCCTCGCCGAACGAAGAAAACTCGACGCGGGTGGGGGTTGGGGTGGGGGTGGCGGAGGAACACAGGCGGTGGGGGCCGGTGGTCCGGCCGGCGGCCCGTGCGGTGTTCTGTATGGGAAGAATCAGAGACGAGGAAGAAGAAGGGTTAGGAGACATAGGATCTTCATCCAACCGCCTGAAATGGTCGAGAGACAGCTAGGAGTTGCATTCTTAATGCACTCTGGTTCATCATGTGTGGGCACTGCGCAACCAACATTTTATTATCCAAAATCTGCTTGCTCTTCTTTACCATGTTCCTCTTCCGTTCTTCTTCAATATGTACTTTCTCCGTTCCTAAATACAAGTCTTTGTATAGATTCCACCATGGACTACATATGGAGCAAAATGAGTGAATCTACACTCTAAAATGTACTGTATGTGATCCATAGTGGAAATCTCTACCAAGACTTATATTTTGGAACGGAGGGAGTATGATAGTAGTACAGTATGTTCCTTGTACTGAAGATGAGCAGGGACATTTGCAGTGTAGAGGTCTATACGGTCGGTTGTGATGGACACTTTGAGCCTCTTTGATTCGTAGGATCTTGTAAACATAGGAATAGGATTTGTAGTGGTCTGCCCACTTGAATCCTATAAGAATAGCAAGGAAATGTGGGGAGATGTGTCGCCTTTGAGAGTTACATTGATATTAACAGTACCGCACCTTCACTTGAAGAGAGCTGGTATCCGAAGCCTTTCTAGCCGTACCGGCAATACTAGCACATATATTCCAGCAAGTTCCACTTTGCTGATTTTACTCTGATGCTTAAGGTTTTCCCGTTATATCTACACTATGATCTGTGTAGCTGCTTTGTGTCGCACTAGAAGCAGTCCACTCTTGAAGCTAAACACTGCAATGACTTACAAAATTGGCACCAAGGCATTGAGTGCCATTCTGGATGCAATGAAACTCATACGCTCCCCACCTGTTGATCCTTGTTCAGAATATCATCCTAATGACTATTCTAACCTCGAGGAGTCAAAGGCAGATGGCCTGTCCTATTCACCCATCAAGGTGCCTGTTCTAATTTGGCAATGTTTTATTGATTGCGGGTATCTTGCATATGTTGTCTTGCATTTCTTCTACTTTGTTGCATCGCCGTCTGCTTAGTTTACTCATCATATATGTCGAGATGCCATGCCCATCCATTATCAATACATATTCCATCTGTCATCATACCATGTTTTTCCACTCAAATGTTGTTCTTGTGCATCAGACATCAAAAAGGAAGAGGGTGATTGCCGAACCTGAAGGAGCACCAGCAAAGTCCTTGAAAAACGTGGTGGTGCCGGAGAAATCAGACAACACCCCACTTATATTGGTTGTACAACCAGTGACACAAAACGTAGGACCGACTCCAGCAGACTGTACCCATACTTCACTGGCCACACCACTAGCCCCACCACACAGGACCTCTCCAGCAAAAGGTATACCGATTTCATTTGCCATAGCACCATCCGTACCACAGAAAAATTCCACTCCAGCAAAAAGTACAGCAAGTCCACCGGCCGAAGACCTATCCCAACTGCAGAGACGGCCAATTCCTGCAGATTGGAACCCCATTCCATTTATTCCCAGTTTAAAAGACAATGCTTTCAATGTTGTTAGGGACTACGTGCATATATTCCCATCATGGAAAGATTATTGTGAAGACAAACACCATTTTCACATCTTCCTGTCCAACTTATGTGTAAGTGCTATTATTCATGGCTATTATTTTCCTGTTTTCTGCTGATTGAACACATCAATGATTTACATTACATTGTTGTAACTAGGAGAGGGTCAATCTGGATAGTCATGACGAGCAAAGCTTGCTTGTGCTTTTCAAGGAAGCATTGCAGAAGTATCGGTGTTACCTGAGGAAATCACACTTTAATGGCAAGTCTATAAACGAATTTCTGGTGAAGTCTCCTGTGCTAAATTTAGAAGACATTGAATGGAAAAACCTTGTTATGCACTGGTCTCGTTCCTAGGACGAGGTACTGTCTATGAAATCACATGACAAATTGAACTTCTACTTTTCCGCATGTGCCTTACGGATCTTTTTTGCAGGAAACCTGCTCGAAGAAGAATTCCGGTTTGACAAGAACGACAGGATATCTCAAATATGCTGCCCGCTGCTTTGCTCTTGTTAGTACCTGTTGTCCTGTATCACTGTACTTGCATACATACCTGGTTCATTATGTGACAGCAGTATGCATGATAGCTTGCTTATCAATTGTTCGCTCCAAATTATCTGATCTGTATGAATGGTTACATTAGTGTAGAATATATCCAATGCCAATGTTTTTTTAGCTCTGCATTGTTCTTGTAAGTACATGTTGTCCTTTATCAGTGTACTTATAATGACAGGTAGTTGTTCATGTACCATCACTCTGCAGCTTATTTTCCTTTGCCCTCCATTTTCTACACATCAAATCTATATTTACTCTTACCATAAGGTTGGTACTGAAGAAGTTTAGCTATGCATTGCTCTTGGCTGTATCTTTTGCCTGTATCGCTGCACTTACATTTATAGCTACTTGGTTATGTAGCATCACTCTTCATATTATCTTAAATATTCTCCATTTTTTCGTATATTATCACATCTATATTTACTCTTAACAAAATGTAGAATAAAGGCAATGCTTTTGAAGAAGATTCTGTGGTAAAATTCTTGAATTGCCCCCCCCCCCATCAGCATGGACAAGGCCTTTATAGAGCCTGTCTTCACCAATAATGTAAGTTTGTCCATCTCAAGCCTTCAAACTTTGTTGTATATATTTGGTTAGGCATGACTGCAACAGCTGTTTATTTTTGGTGTTTGCATCAAATTGCTTGTTTAAAGTTTATTATATGTAGTTCATAAACAAAAGTTCGTCCTTTCTCAATTTAAGTTTTCAGTTGTATAACCAAGTTCCTTCTTCATACCATGTAAATTAAACTATACAGAGCAAGTGATCTTCTTTTGCACTGCATGTATGCTTCTGTTCTTCATCTGTAATCCAGTGGTGTGGTGAACCTACCCACTACAGCACAATGCCATATTCTGCAATGTCTTAACTATGAAAAATGTCATATCATTCTACTATTATTTAAACCGTCTCTTTATTTGCCAATCTGAAATGGTATAAATTGATAGCACACTAACCATTGATACTTATGAGTTCTTGATCTGTAATCCAGTGGTGTCGTGAAGCTGCCAACTCCTTCACAATGTCATTTCCTGCCATGTCTTGACCTGAACAATACCATATTGTGTTAATGCAAATTTAAACTGTGTCACTTTATTCATCAGTAAGAAATGTGATGAATTGTCAGCACTGATACTTTTATGTGCAAAACCTGTCATCTGTCTGCTTGTTTATCTTTCAGAGTGAGGAAGATATAAGTGTTGAACAAGCGCAGTCTCATCATCTTGTGTAACATCCCAAATTTTCAATTTGGAATGTTATACATTAGATCATCATTGCATATCATATTTTATTTTGCTTTTGGTTTGATCCTAGGAATTTCTACGCAACTCAAGGACCCACGGAGAGAGTTGGGAAATTCTTTTTTCATATTTGAGTTTTCTCAAATTTTGAGAATAGGATCATTTGATTTTAATTTATTTTATCATCAATTATTTCTATTACAAAAATATGAGAGAGGGAATAAAATGACTTTCCCAAAATAAAGAAATATTGAGGATTTAATAATAAAATCAAATAAGATTTTATTTCGGAGTTTTTCGTTATTTTATTTGAATTTAGGAAAAATGTGCGTTTTTCAAAATTGCATTTAGGCCCCAAATAAATGTTCACCTTGTGCGGCTTGATTTTAGAAGCCCAGAGAAAATTTATTTCGGATTTTTGGAGTCCGTTTAGTATTTCTTTTTATTTTTCTTCTGCGCGTAATTATTTAAAAAAACGAACCGACCTAGCGGCCGTGTCCGACCAGGACTCCCGGCCCGTTAGGCTTTATAAGCCGAGGTAGAGGCCCAGCCGAACCCTAGCCCCGCCCCAAGCTGCCCCAGCACCGCCGGCCGCACGCCGCCGCCGCTGCTGCCGCTTGCCGCCGCCTCGCCAGCCTGTCGGAGCCCCACCGGAGAGCCGCCGCCGTCGAGGTAGTCGCCGGCCGGTTTTTGGAAAAAAAATTGTTTTGGTTTTTTTTTGAAAACCCTAGTTCCGTTTTTTTAATAAATAGATCGTTTTTTCCGGTTTATTTATTTTGCGAGTGCCCGTTCGTCCGTTCGTTTTAAGAACGCGTTTTTCATTTAGTTTCTGTTAACGAACGTTCGTTCGTTAACTGTTCGTCGTTTTTCTTTTTCTTAGATTAAATCCGTGGTTTTTCTGATCGCGATCTCTGATCTGATGTTCGTTCTAGTTTAACTTTTCGCTCGTTTATCGGAATCAGGCGATTCAAGCGCCTGGAGTTTCGTCTCGAAACCCTCTTTCCGTTTAGCCAACTCAAACAAGTTTTGCCACTGTAAAAAATTGCCTTAGACCCAGAATAGTAAATGAAGCTTGTTTCTCTTGACGTTTGTCTTTCGTTGCTTCGTTCGTTTTGATTCTTTTTGCCAACCGGAGTTCTTAAGTTGAACTTTCTGGTTAGTTCTCTTGTTCGAGTTTTACCTGTGCATTAGTTGAGTACTTATTGTATGTTTGTTTGTTTGCGATAGAGTACCCGGAGTGCGCCACTTGCTACTTCAAATCGCTAGGTTTCCCGGATCATCAGCAAGGCAAGTAACACTTTGATCATACCTCCTACTACCCAGTTTTATTGCATTAGATCAATCCTCACACATTGCATGATTAGGATCTAATTAAATTGTGGGTTTGGGGAGTAGTTGAGGTAGAACCTATTACCTGTTTATTATCAAACCTTTGGGAGTTACTCTATGTTTTCTTATTTTTGCTATGCTATGCTAGTAGACGTGGATTGGGTGAGTGTATCCATGACAGATGTGAGCTTTGTTAATTAATGGTTTATTTAAGGTGGCAACCTAAACACACATCTTGGTGGATTGAGGCACCTGGGTATTCCAGCGATTGCCTGTTTTCTTTTGGACCGCCACCCAGGCTCAAAGGGATCATGCGATTATTCATACTAGAAACTTCTGTGTGCAGCCACAAGCTACTATGGGCTCTAGCATAGTTGACTAAGTCGTGCGAACTCTTACAGTGGTAGACTAGCAGATGTAGGGGATGTAGGTTGGTACGGTCTACCCGTTCGTAAGGTGCTAGCGCTTCCGAAAGACTATGTCTCGGTCATTCGTTTCTCAAACACCATGTAGTGCGAGAAAACCAACGGAGGAGATCGAGTCTTGTGGGGAAAAGTGCGCAAACCTCTGCAGAGTGTATAAACTAATCATGGTTAGCCGTGTCCCCGGTTATGGACATCTTGAGTATCTAGTACCTGGATTATCATGTGAATCTCATCATGTTACTCTGAAGTTAATTGTTGGGTTTTAATGATGATGCTTAATTGGGATTGAGAATGCTGTCAACCATTCTCAATGTTTAACAACTACCATGATAGTTAAATAAAATTTATTCCTTTGTTGTAAGGAAAAATTGGCTTTATGCAAAACTGTAACCATAGAGCTTTCCACCAGCCATATATGCATATAGAATAGCCTATTTTATTCCATTACTCTCTATGTGTTACATTGCCAGCATATTCCATGTGCTGACCCGTTTCGGGCTGCAATGTTAATGTTGCAGACTTTTCATATGGCGATTAAGGTGCCTTTAGGTCGTGGTTCTATACTCAGTGATGCCGTTGGAGTTGATGGACTCACTTTATCTTCCAAGCCTTCCGCTGTTATCGTTATTAGATGGCCTTAAGCCATATTTATTGTAATAAGTTTTCTTTTGAGACACTCGATGTAATAAGTGTGTGATTGCTACTCTGTTATAAATCCTTCAAGTACTGTGTGGTGTCAGCATTATTGATCCAGGGATGACACCGAAGCACAGATATTTGACCGTTTGAGGTCTGGTCGCTACAAGATGGTATCAGAGCACACACTGATTGTAGGACACGACCACTAAGCTAAAGCCCTAGATCACTACTTACTCTTCTCCTTCTGACCTCTCATCTTTTATACTCTTTTAGGATGGCGGATGCAAGGAACAAGTTCATACAACCGGATGAAGATACACCCTTTGGACGTCACTTGAAGGAAGTCACCAGATACCTGAACATAGGAGTACCAAGCTTCACCGGAATCTACAACGCCACATTACCTGAAGAAGAGCGCTGGAAGATTCAAGTTCAAGTTCCAGGAAGGACGTTCATGCCAGTCACTGAGCCCATAGAGTTTTCTTTTGATGCACCAACTTGGAGTCTAGGAAAAAGCGTGGCAGCTCACATTGCCATGGGACGCATAAGAGAAGTTTACCGCAATGATCTCAAGGATACTATCTACCAGATTTTTGGGCGCCGAGATGAGCACTGGGAGATGATCAGCACCAGGAAGGATAGATCAATTGCAGCTTTTATCCAGGAGTTAAACCAGCACATTCGACGTCAGGAGAATCAGATGTGCGCCGACATGATAGATCTGAAGAAAGCAAGGACAAGAATCAAGGAACTGGAGGAAGAACTCAAGGCTACACGTGAAGATTATGAAGAGTAAATCAAAGTATTAGTGGAGAAGAATGACGATCTGATCAAGAAGATCGGAATATTTATGGGAGGCCCTACACCAGTAGAAGAAGACGAAGAACCCAAGGAGATTCGCCCAGAAGACTACATCATCATCGACGACACCAACTCCGATCCAGATGATAGCGATGATGACTATGTTGATGAAGCTGGAGCAGATATCATGGAGTCTGCAACCGAAGAATATTTCTAGTAGACCACCCCAACAGTAGTAGTAGTCCACCATGTAAATATAGTAGTCCGAGCACTTTTTGTGATAGTTAGATCGATTGTATGCCCTTGTTTGATTGATCGAATGAAGTGAATTTTTTGCTTTTGCCTCATGTGCATATGGGTAGTGTTTTCTCTTTAGGCCCCTCTATTCTTAAATCTCATCTTTTATAAACCCTCAGATGCCTCCAAGACGTGACCCCAGATTTACCTTCCCACCGGAGCTCACTTAGTTGATCCAACAGTAGAACACTTTGATGCAGCTACTAGTATAGAATCAGAATCAGGGGAACAACAACGACAACAACCCACCACCACCACCACCACTTGTTGATCACTTAGCCCGTTTTCTTAGGCTGAATCCGCCGGTGTTTTCCAGTAGCACCGAGCCGATAGTAGCAGATGATTGGCTCCGCAAGACAGCTAGAGAGTTGACCACAGCAGGATGCACAGATGCAGAAAAGGTGAAGTTTGCCGCACATCAGCTTGAAGGACCCGCAGCCTCATGGTGGGAGAATTTCACAGCCACTTCCCCTGTCGACACTGTCACGTGGGACCAGTTTCAGCAGGCTTTTCGTACTGCCCATGTTTCAGCAGGAGCTATAGCCATGAAGAAGCGATAGTTTCGCAACTTACGCCAAGGAGGACGGACAGTTGGCCAGTATGTGGAGGACTTTAGTAAGTTAGCACGTTATGCCCCAGATGACGTTGCTACGGATGCAGCTAAACAGGAGAAGTTTCTGGAAGGACTGAATGATGAGTTGAGCATGCAGTTGATGGTAGCAACCTTCAACAACTACCAGGAGTTGGTAGATCGTGCTCTCATGATTGAAGGTAAGCAGCAGCAGATCGAGAACCGCAAGAGGAAGTATGGACAAGGGAAGTACAATTCTGGAGCTCAACAGAAACCACGTTTTACCCCTAGACCGGGAGGACATTTCCAGCATACCCATGGAGGAGGTAGCTCGCACAATCACAATGGCACCAAGAATGGTAATGGGAATGGAGGAAGCAACGGCCAGAACCGCACCAACCCATCAACCCCAGCCAAGAAAGACCTGAGCCAAGTCACTTGTTTTAAGTGCCAGAAGACCGGACATTATGCCAACGAATGTCCTGAATCACAGAATGGAAATGGCAATGGAAGCTCTGGGAAGAAGCCGAACCCTTTCAACAGGGGACAGGTGAACCACGTTAACGTGGAGGAGGTTGAAGAGCAGCCAGATGCAGTAATCGGTAAGTTTTTGGTTAAGTCATTTACTGCACTCGTTCTTTTTGATACTGGTGCATCGCATTCATACATATCAAGGGGATTTGTGGATAAGTATAAACTACCAACCCAAGCCCTTAGGTCACCCATGTTAGTAACCTCGCCTGGAGCAGAGTATATGGCTAGCATATGGTGTGATCGGTTACCATTAAGGATTGGTAACTACGTATTTCCCTCAGACCTAATAGTGTTGGAATCTCAAGGATTGGATGTGATACTAGGCATGGATTGGTTGTCAAAGTATGAAGGGAATATTGAATGTGCCAGTAAGTCAATTTTGCTTACCACCCCAGAAGAAACGTTTGGTTACATCACCTGTGCTGATTTTGCCAGATCAGACCAAGGATTATGAGGTGTATTGCGGTGCTTCACGTCGAGGACTTGGAGCAGTGCTTATGCAGGAAGGAAGAGTTGTTTCCTATGCCTCACGACAGCTTAAGCCTCATGAGTTGAATTATGCCATGCATGATTTGGAGTTAGAAGCCGTAGTGCATGCATTGAAAACTTGGAGACATTTTCTCATTGGAAACCATTGTGAGGTGTACACGGATCACAAGAGTTTGAAGTATATTTTCACGTAGAAAGAGTTAAATCTCAGGCAAAGAAGATGGTTGGAGCTCATCAAGGATTACAATATGAGATTACATTATCACCCCGGAAAGGCTAACGTAGTAGCTGACACGTTGAGCCGTAAAAGCCACTTCAACACCCTAATGACGGGAGATTTACCAAGGGAGTTAGCTGAAAACCTTCGTGAGCTATGTTTTGGAAATAGTTCCTGAGAGGGCAGGTAAGCAGGCATGTGAAGTTCGTGCAATTCTTGTGATTGGTATAGAAAAGCAGTATGGAACTAAGAATGACTGACAAGGAGAATGCCTCATCAAAGAGAAAATGCAGCGAAGGAAAGCTAAAGGAGTTTCGTGAGGACAGCACACAATGCCCACAAAGAGTGGTTGAGACGGTGTATTGCCCCAATACTCGTGAAGAATCAGAAAAGTTGATTCGCGACGAGAGGCCTACGCATATCAACCCAGGAAATACCAAGATGTATGGATTTTAAGGATATTCTGTGGACCGGAATGAAGAAGGATATTGCGGAGTACAAGCAGTATGTGATGTATGTCAGAGAGTAAAGCAGAGCATCAGAAGCCAGCAGGATTGCTACAACCATTGCCGATACCTGAATGGAAGTGGGATAAGTTAGGCATGGATTTTATCACGGGATTACCCAGGACTCGTTCCGGCTATGACTCGATTTGGGTTGTAGTTGATCGGTTGACGAAAGTAGCTCATTTCATCCCGGTAAAGACCACTTACACCAGTGCTAAGTTGGCAAAGATATACATGACCAGGATTGTATGCTTACATGGAGTTCCGAGGAGTATAGTATCAGATAGAGGAACCCAGTTTACCTCAAAGTTCTGGAATCAGTTGCACGAAACTTTGGGTACCAGGCTAGAGTTCAGCACAGCTTTTCATCCACAGACAGATGGACAGACCGAGAGAGTCAATCAGATTTTGGAGGACATGAGAGCTTGTGCGCTAGATTATGGATCTAGTTGGGACGACAATTTGCCATATGCAGAATTCTCTTACAACAACAGCTATCAATCCAGTTTAAAATGGCCCCTTTCGAAGCCTTGTACGGAAGGAGGTGCAGGACACCGTTGTCATGGGATGAAGTTGGAGACCGCCAGTTGTTTGGACCTGATTTGATTAAGGAGTCTGAACAGAAGGTGAAGTTGATGCGATAGGCTTAAGGTAGCCCAGTCCAGACAGAAGAGCTACGCAGATTCTAAACGCAAGGAGACAGTTTACGAAGTCGGAGACAGAGTTTATCTTCGAGTATCCCCACTTCGGGGAATAAAAGTGTTTTGGTGTTAATGGGAAAGTTAGCGCCACGGTTTGTAGGACCATACCGAGTATTGGAACGTATGGGAGAAGTGGCCTACAAGTTGGAATTGCCCGAAGGATTGTCAGGAGTTCATGATGTGTTCCACGTTTCTCAGTTGAAGAAGTGCCACGCGGAGATGGCTGACATACCGCTGAGAGATAGGTACCACTGGAAGCAATTCAGTTGGATAACTGATTTGACCTATGAGGAGAAACCAGTTAAGATTCTCGAGTTTGCCAGCCGAGTCACCCGCAGCAAGGTTATCAAGTTTTGTAAGGTTCAGTGGAGCCACCACACGGAGGATGAAGCCACCTGGGAGCGAGAGGAAGATTTGCTCAAGGACCACCCTCACCTATTTTCTAGCCAACCCGAATTCGAGGGTGAGATTCATCTTAAGGGGGGTAGGTCTGTAACATCCCAAATTTTCAATTTGGAATGTTATACATTAGATCATCATTGCATATCATATTTTATTTTGCATTTTGGTTGATCCTAGAAATTCTACGCAACTCAAGGACCCACGGAGAGAGTTGGGGATTTCGTTATTTTCATATTTGAGTTTTCTCAAATTTTGAGAATAGGATCATTTGATTTTATTTATTTTATCATCAATTATTTCTATTACAAAAATATGAGAGAGGGAATAAAATGACTTTCCCAAAATAAAGAAATATTGAGGATTTAATAATAAAACCAAATAATTTTATTTCGGAGTTTTTTGGTGTTTTATTTGAATTTAGGAAAAATGTGCGTTTTTCAAAATTGCATTTAGGTCCCAAATAAATGTTCACCTTGTGCGGCTTGATTTTAGAAGCCCGTGAAAATTTATTTCGGAATTTTTGGAGTCCGTTTAGTATTTCTTTTTATTTTTCTTCTGCGCTTAAAAAAACGAACCGACCTACGGGCCGTGTCCTATCCGGACTCCGGCCCGACTCGCCCTTTATAAGCTGGGGGAGGCCCAGCCCCGGGGAAACCCTAGCCCCCAACCGCCCGACCCCGCCGCCGCCGCCGCCCCGCCGCACCGCCGTCGCCCGCCACCGCGCTGCCGCCCGCCGCCTCGCCGGACGCCGCCGCCGTCGATTTCGCCGCCCGAGGTTTGCCGCGCCTCGAAATCCGTGCCGTCGGTTTTAAAAAAAAACCGATCGGTTTTCGTCGATTTATTTTTTTAGATTTGGTTTTTTTAAATAGATCGGTTTTTCCGGTTTATTGAATTAGCGAGCGTTCGTCCGTTCGTTCGTTCTAGCGAACATTCGTCGTTTTTCTTTTTCTCGGATTTAATCCGCGATTTTTCTGATCGCGATTCCTGATCCGATTTTCGTTTTAGTATAACTTTTCGCTCGTTTATCGGAATCAGGCGATTCATGCGCCTGGAGTTTCGTCTCGAAACCCTCTATCCGCTTAACCAACTGAAACAAGCTTTTGCTACTGTAAAATTTTCCCTAGATCCAGATTAGTAGAACGAAGTTGTTTTCTTTCGCCGTTTGACTTTCGTTGCTTCGTTCGATTTGATTCTTTTTGCCAACCGGAGTTCTTAAGTTGAACCTTCTGGTTAGATCTCTTATTTGAGTTTTACCTGTGCATTAGATGAGTACTTATTGTATGCTTGTTTGTTTGTCTGTGATAGAATACCCGGAGTGCGCCGTCTATTACTTCGAATCGTTAGGTTTCCCGGATCATCAGCAAGGCAAGTAACACTTTGATAATACCTTTTCTACTACCTAGTTTTATTGCATTAGATCAATCCTCACACATTACATGGTTAGGATCTAATTAAATTGTGGGATGGGAAGTAGATGAGGTAGTACCTATTACCTGTTTATTATCAAACCTTTGGGAGTTACTTCTACGTTTGCTTATTATGCCATGCTATGCTAGTAGACGTGGATTGGGTGAGTGATATCCATGACAGATGTGAGTTTTGTTAATTAATGGTTTATCTAAGGTGGCAACTTAAACACACATCTGGGTGGATTGAGGCACCTGGGTATTCCAGGACTTGCCTGTTTTCTTTTGGACCGCCACCCAGGCTCAAAGGGATCATGAGATTATTCATACTAGAAACTTCCGTGTGCAGCCACAAGCTATTATGGGTTCTAGCATAGTTGACTAAGTTGTGCGAACTCTTACAGTGGTATACTAGCTGATGTAGGGGATGTAGGTGGTACGGTCTACCCGATCGTAAGGTGCTAGCGCTTCTGAAAGACTATGTCTCGGTCATCCGTCTTCTCAAACACCATGTAGTCCGAGAAACCAAACGGAGGCGATCGAGTCTTGTGGGGAAAAGTGCGCAAACCGCTGCAGAGTGTAATAAACTAATCATGGTTAGCCGTGTCCCCGGTTATGGACATCTTGAGTATCTAGTACCTGGATTTTGATGTGAATCTCAACATGTTACTCTAAATTAATTTTGTTGGGTTATGTTAAATGATGATGCTTAATTGGGATTGAGAATGCTGTCAACCATTCTCAATGTTTAACAACCACCATGATAGTTAAATAAAGTTATTTCTTTGTAGTAGGGAAAAATTGGCTTTACGTAAAACTGTAACCATAGAGCTTTCCACCAGCCAAATATGCATATAGTATAGCTGTTTCATTCCATTACTCTCTATGTGTTACCTTGCCAGCATATTCCATGTGCTGACCCGTTTCGGGCTGCAACGTTAATGTTGCAGACTTTTCAGACGACGATTAAGGAGTTTTTAGGTCGTGGTTCTATACTCAGTGATGCCGGGGGCCTTTGACTCCCTTGACTCCCTTGGCTCCTTTTTCAATCAACTTATTGACACTAAGTATTATTAGGATGATACGGGGGCCGGCCAAGCCATTGAAAAAGAGGTAATGATTGTTTCCTCCGACTTAGAGCCTTTGCCAAGACAGAAATTTTGACGGGTAATTCGAAAGTAAGATTTTCACACCCCTTAGCTCATTTGGATCCTCACTTTCTTTTGAAGCAACAACAGCACGAGAGCCAGCGCCAGAATCGGAATAGCGGAGGTGAAGAACTGTCCTCCAGCTTACCGAACACTCCTGCTCCTCAAAAACAGTCAAACGAGGTTCTTTTTTAACTTGCTCATTTAACCCGATGGCGGGTCTTATTTGCCTATCACTTAACTCTGTTGATGAGTATTGACCAGGAACTTGCCCGTTCTTCCTATGGCGACTCATCGCAAACCGAGTTGCCGGCTTTTAAAACTACCCCTGGGTAATGGCAATTAATTTTACTCCGTAGGTCTTTATACTCTTATATTTATACTGACCTGTCATAACCCATGCAGTGGTCAAGCAAAGCCTAACAAGAAGGTGAAGGTGACCAAACCAACTGAGGCACCTGAAGTTGCGGAGCCGGAGCAGCAAGTCCCTGTACCTGAAGCTTCTGACAAACAGCCAGAAGAACCTGCCATTGACACACCGCCTGAGATTCCCGACTTCTCCCATGATCATATGGATGCCAATCCTGTGTTCACTGAATCATCCGATCCACTTAAGCCGCCAAAAGAACATGGTGAAGATGTTATCATTATTGGCACCAGCTTCAGAGAACCGGGACGTCCAACCATCTTGGCCAAGCACTCTGCTAAAGATGAATTCATTGAGAGGTGAAAAATGAAATTTGACATTGCTGACTACTCTCAACTGACCGTCAATCAAGTATTGTCTGGTCATCTTAACCAAGTTCATTCCAGTCGCGACCTTGAGATTGATATGGTGAAACAGATGCACCAGAAATATGAGGTACGACTTCCGGATTTTAAATAAGTTATGTACATCCTGCCAGCCCCCAAGTCTACTAGCTATGATAAGATTGAATAGGCTGTAGACTTAGAAGAATCCATAAGTTTCTGTCATAGATTCCCTCCAAGTTTGGCTTAAAATTAAACCGGATGTTCAAGCAGTTTAACTTTGCACCCGTAGTCCCCAAGGGCCGGTTTAGTCAGCATGAATGAGCCGGTCCCGTTTTATCATTGTGTAAGAAAGTAGAGCTTAACTGCATAGACCCCATGAGTCGGCTGAGACTGTTTACAGCACATCCGTCTTATCATTAATAAGATACAAGAGATATGCATTAGCCCCAAGTGCCAAGTAGTATTGCTTGCAAAGTGCTTGGGACACTATTCATAAGAGTCGTTTCCTTGAAAAATTGCTTTGACAGACATTAGCCCCCAAGTGCCAAGTGTTGTTGCTTGCAAAGGACTTGGGACTTATATTATTGTAATCTGCCATGCATGTGTTTGATAAGTCTGTGCTACATGCAGGCTGCTACTGCTGAACTGGAATCTCAATTAACTGATGCAAAGACCCGGCTGGCGACTCGGGAAACTGAGACCCAAAAAGCTGAGTCAAAGTTCCAGTTTAGCGTGGCTGAGTCGGAAAAGTTGAAGACCAATTTTGAGGCAGAGAAAAAGACTTGGGCTAAAGAAAAGACTGCCTTAATACAGCGAGCTGAAAAGGCAGAAGCAGCTCTTCAAGCAGTAACCACTGAGCTCACCGGTTTAAAACACCATGTATCTTAGATGGTTTCTGCTATCTTTGGTGAGTCACCTTGCTATTCATCCAAATTGAGTACTTGTCATAGTAATATAAACCGCCATTTAACCGATCTGTGATTTACGCAGGTCCCAGGAACAACAACCTTAACCAGGACATGCTTGTGAAGCTCAAGGCGGTCTATACTCTTGTCGAGCAGTTGTATACCGGAGCTCAGCGTACATTAGCGACCGTTTCTCCAAAAAACCAAGGACCCAATCTGTTAAGTGATGTGTTGAAGAAATTGTCAATCCTGCCCACCAGAATTCAAGACACAATACGGTCTTGTGCGAGAGCCTATGCTGTGACAGCTTTGAGCCGTGCTAAGGCATGGGTACCAGAGTTAGACCCGGCCGACGTAGCCAGTGGATATCCAAGTCTGAAGGAAGATGGGACTTCTTTTGATCAACAAGACTTCGCCGCTTGTGTTAAAGCAATCCGTCCTCATGCGACAGTCATTGCTGAAGAAACCAATCTCTCCAAATATCAGCCGACTTACGACGCAGAGAACCAGAAGATGCATACTCCTGCGTATAAAGTGATGGATTTGATTCCTCCAATTCGTAAGCACACCTTCGCCCCTGAAATTGACCCATCCAATCTTATTGATGACGAAGCTGAATTCTATGCCTTGAACGGCTTTGATTGGTCAAAACCAAACTTCCAGACGGCTGAGGAGGACGAAGAACCGGCAATGGATGACCCAGAGCCAGGCCAAGAAGAATGAACCGTCGGGCGGTTGATACCTTTGATCTTTGAAAAACACTTGATCTCATTCGAATCATGAAACCATGTAATAGGTAGCAAAAACTTGAATCTGATGTGCCATCATGCACGTTTCTGCCTTTTGCTTAATAATGTTGATCTGTTGGTTTAAAGAAACCCTTATGATTATGATAGCCTTTGACTTATACAGATCTGAATGATTATTATCCTGCACTCAAAGAAAGTACAAGCGCCCTGGCGGCTTACCGCCGAGCGGGTCATGATACCCAATTAAAGCCACCGAGGATGAAAAGTCCATAACCAGGGCCGATCTGACAATTGTTAAATAAGATGTCATACATGTAGTATATGCTTAGACTGTCGGCTTATCAGCTTCATGCAGTTAGAGGTGTTAGAGCTATAACTCTAAACATAGGAGTATGATACTCTGGCAACTTAGAGTCTGCCCTCCTGACGGGTTGTAGAAAACCAAAGTATGCTTCATATATGAGCCGTAAACAGGGTAGCTGGGCCCAACTTGTAAAAAACCCAGAAGGAAACGAAAAAACCATATGAAAAATACAATTAAGAAATCAAAAGAAATTCGAGGCTTTTGTAGGCAGCCAAGCCGAAGTGTCTTCTTCAATGAAACTAGCCGGAGCCACTGGATTGTTCGTGCGTTCTATGAGCCTGACTCGCAGTACCCAATCGACATTTGAACCCATATAAAGTCCTATCTTGCTTTATAGACTTATTAGGAGTACGCGGGGTCAGAGTAACAGCATACATCACGGGCCGATCTATCCAAGTTTCAAGGAAGGCGACTTATGAAGCCTGGATCTATCATGACTATCTGTAAACTGTGCTCTCGCATGACAAGCCGCCGTTTGAACCTTAACGAGCTCAGATCTTGGTCAAATACACCGTCATGACTGATCGTTAAGAGTTCGGCGGGTTAATCAGGATTACCTGATGGAGTTGAAGCAGCTGGTTACAGGTAGGATGACCCGGACATGTTATGTTCTCTTTGGTCGAATACACCTATGTTTGAACAAACCTGGTCAAAAGGGTAGTAACGCTATGTTCTCTTTGGTCGAATACGCCTATGTTTGAATAGGAAGCCGCCAAGTGACATGCTTACAAATCGTGCTCGTTAGGGACCTATGTTTGAGCTGTGCTGTGCATCCAACTCTCATTGGTCCCTGAAATTTGGGCGTCGAGCCTCTTAAATGAATATGATGATAAAGACTCTGCTTCGAGGAAGCGAAACAACAAAGGCCCTGAATTGTCAGGGATGCCGGCTTTATTATACTGCTTATAATATATACATTAGGTAACTATGTACATCATGAGAGCCGGTAGCTCAAGTATAGTAGGGCCGAAGATGAGCAATGTTCCATGGCTAATAGGTCTCCTCCTCCGATGTGCGTGAGTCCTTGTTGTCTCGAACGTCGATAAGGTAGTATGACTCATTATGTAAATTCTTGCTGACCACGAAAGGTCCTTCCCAAGGCGGTGATAACTTGTGCATATCTGTCTGATCTTGGATGAGCCGGAGCACTAAGTCGCCTTCTTGAAAGGTTCTGGTTTTGACTCGGCGGCTGTGATAATGACGTAGGTCCTGCTGATAAATTGCCGAACGAGCCGCCGCGAGATCACGCTCCTCATCCAATAAGTCAAGTGCATCTTGACACTCCTTTTCATTGTTAGCCTCAACATATGCCGCCACCCAGGGTGAATCGTGAGAGATGTCACTAGGGAGAACTGCCTCTGCCCCATAAACCAAGAAAAAAGGTGTGTAACCCGTAGACCTGTTGGGGTCGTATTGATGCTCCACAACACCGAGGGTAACTCCACCCAACAACCCGGCGTTCTCTGCAAACGAACCATAAGCCGGGGCTTGATACCTCGCAGAATCTCCTGATTTGCTCGTTCTGCCTGACCATTGGATTGAGGGTGAGCCATAGAGGAAACGTCAAGCCGGATATGCTCTCGTTGACAAAACTCTTACATAGCGCCTTTAGAGAGATTAGTACCATTATCTGTTATAATGTTGTGTGGAAAGCCAAAATGGAAGATCACCTTCTTCATGAATTGAACCACCGTTGTTGCATCACATTTACTAACCGGCTCTGCTTCAATCCACTTAGTAAACTTATCAACTGCCACCAAGGGGTGGGTCTTCTTATCCTTGGACCTCTTAAAGGGCCCAACCATACCAAGCCCCCAAATTTCAAAGGCCAAGTAATTGGAATCATCCTCAAACGGCCAAGCCCCCAAAGAGACGCAACATTGAAACGCTCCTGTGACACTCGATGGTGCAACTCCCCATTGACAATTGGCATTGACTTAGACTATCGGGTTATCTGTCTGGCCAAGACCTCATCCTCCGGCAACTCACCCCGGGTCATGTAAGCCAAATATGGGACCGTCCAATCAGGAATAGCATGAAGAGCCGCCACCAATGCGCCTCTGGGTCAGGGACAACAAGATCCTCCTCTATAGGTAATTTAACAGTCAGGTTAAGCAAAATATCCAGAAATGTGTTAGGTGGCACCGGCTTACGCTGAGACCCTAGCCGGCTTAAAGTATCAACCGCCTCATTCTTCCTGCGATCAATATGCCCAACTTGATAACCCTTAAAATGACTAGCATCAACCTCTCGGCGATAAGCCACCATGAGCGGATCCTTAGAATCCCAAGTACCAGAAACTTGCTGAGCTACCAGATCTGAATCGCCAAAACACCTCACCCGGCTCAGATTCATCTCTTTATCCATCCGAAGACCATGGAGCAAGGCCTCATACTCAGCTGAATTGTTAGTACAAGGGAACATTAGCCGGAGAACATAAGAAAATTCATCACCTCATGGGGAAGTCAAGACAACTCCAGCTCCTAAGCCCTGCAACTGCCTGGATCCATCAAAGTGAATAGTCCAATATGTGTTATCTGACTTTTTCTCAGGCGCCTGTAACTCTGTCCAGTCATCGATGAAATACACAAGTGCTTGGGACTTGATGGTTGTACAAGGCACGTATTTTAAACCGTGAGGTCCAAGCTCAATGGCCCATTTAGCAACCCGGCCTGTGGCTTCCCTGTTTTGAATGATGTCTCCTAAAGGAGAAAAGCTAACCACAGTAATGGGATGACCCGGAAAATATTGTTTGAGCTTCCGGCTTGCCATGAAAACCCCATACACAAGCTTCTGCCAGTGTGGATATCTCTGCTTGGATTCAAGAAGTACCTCACTAATGTAGTAAACCAGCCGTTGAACCGGGTAGTCCTTGCCTGCCTCTTTCCTTTCCACCACAATAGCTACACTCATGGCCCAGCTGTTAGCAGCCACATATAGCAACATAGGCTCTTTATCAATAGGGGATGCAAGCATGGGCGGCTCAACCAACTATTTTTTTCAAATCCTCAAATAATTCATTAGCAGGATCACTCCAAACAAAGTGATCCATCTTCTTCATCATCCGATAAAGACGAATAGCTTTCTCACCTAACCGGCTTATGAACCGGCTTAGAGCTGCAATACGACCCGCCAGACGGTGAACATCATTGACACACGCCGGTTTAGCCAATGAAGTGATGGCTTTGATCTTCTCCGGATTAGCTTCAATGCCTCTGTTAGAAACCAGAAATCCTAAGAGCTTGCCTGCTGGTACACCAAAGACACATTTGACCGGGTTAAGCATCATCTTGTAGACCCGAAGATTATCAAACGTCTCCTTCAAATCATCAATCAGGGTCTCCTTATTTCTAGATTTTACCACAATGTCATCCACATAAGCATGAACATTACGCCTGATCTGATTATGAAGGCAATTTTGTACACGCCGCTGATAAGTCGCCTGGGCACTCTTGAGCCCAAAAGGGCATAGATACATAGCAGGAGGCTCCAAACGGAGTAATGAAAGTTGTTTTCTCCTGGTCCTTAACTGCCATCTTGATCTGATGATAACCTGAATAAGCATCCAAAAAACTCAAACGCTCACAACCTGCCGTAGCATCAATGATTTGATCAATACGAGGGAGGCAAACGGATCAGCCGGACAAGCCTTGTTTAAGTCCGTGTAATCCACACACATTCGCCAAATGCCGCTCTTCTTAAGCACCAGCACCGAGTTAGCCAACCAATCAGGATGGAAAACTTCAACGATAAATCCGGCCGCTAAGATCTGGGCCAGCTCCTCACCAATGGCCTTCCGCCTCTCCTCGTCAAATCGGCAAAGAAATTACTTGACCAGCTTAAACTTCAGATCAATATTAAGAATGTGCTCAGCGAGTTCCCTCGGTACACCCGGCATGTCTGAAGGCTTCCATGCAAAGATGTCCCGGTTCTCGCGGATGAACTCGATGAGCGCGCTTTCCTATTTTGGATCCAGATTAGCGTTGATGCTGAAGTGTTTAGATGAGTCACCGAGGACGAAGTCAACCAATTTAGTATCATTTGCCGATTTAAACTTTAAGGAAGGATCATGCTCTATGGTTGAATTTTTCAGGGACGTCATATCTGCTGGCTCAACATTATCCTTGTAAAATTCCAGCTCCTTTGTTGCACAAACTGATTCAGCATAAGCCGCATCACCATCCTCCCACTCCAAGGCCACCTTGCGACTCCCATGCACTGTGATGGTGCCCTTATAAACCGGCATTTTAAGCTGCAAGTAAACATAACAAGGACTTTCCATGAACTTAGCATAAGCCGGCCGCCCAAATAGAGCATGATAAGGGCTCTTGATCTTGACCACTTCGAAGGTTAAAGATCCAGACCTGGAATCATACTCATCTCCAAAAGCAACCTCTAAAGATATCTTACCCACCGGGTAGGCCAACTTACCCGGTACCACACCATGGACAACAGTTTTTGACGGTTTAAGATTCTTATCAGTCAGCCCGATGCGATGGAAGGTCTCATAATAAAGTATGTTAATGCTGCTACCTCCATCCATGAGTACCTTAGTAAATTTATAGCCCCCAACCAGAGGCGCAACCACCATAGCTAGGTGACCTGAATTATCAACCTGGGGCAGATGATCCTCATGACTCCACACAATAGGCTGCTCTAACCATGAGTACCTTGGGCTGACGCTTGTTTCGTAGAATCCCCGTTAGACACGGCACACCGTAAGACTTGGAAGTTACACCGGCCTCAACTGAAGCTGTCGGGTAAACCAACGCGTGCTGATGAGCCGCCAGCTCAGCCTCTCGACGTGCTCTGCCCTGGTCCACCAAATCCTATGCATTGGTTCCATCACGCGCCGGGTCATGCCCATGAGGTCGGTGACGGTGCTGCTCCATACTCGAGACTTTCGGTGAGTCAATGTGCCTACTATAGCTCCGGCTTGGACGAGGGGTTGAATGAGTCCGGTCACGGCTATAAGAGTAAGGCTGTTGCTGGACTAAAGCTGTTTGAAGGAGCTCCCTAGTCCTTCGGGTTTCAACCGCCGTCGGAGTATCACCCTCAACTGGTAAGGACGCCAATCGCGTCGCCGCAGCAATCATGTTGTCCAAAGGGGTGGAATAGTGACCCGGCGGTGTTACAACGTGTTGAGGCGGGGTGTTGTTCATATACGGATAACTTGTCACGCGCAGCTGACCCGGCACCCCACCACCTGGCACTTCAGTTATTCGATTTACCACCGGCGGGTTACTGGCCCCGGCTCCAGGGGTGTTGAAGAGGTCCCTTGACTCATAAACTGAGGGCAGACGAATCCGGTATTTTCTCCTCGAAACTTTGTTCGACGTGTTCTGATCCACCGTGAGCTGGTATGAATATGCTTGAATCCGCTGTGCTTGGGCACTTTAAAACGGCCCGCTCTGCGGCCGTCCTAGCGTTTTCTGCTACTAATTTCGTTTTAGCGTGCGCTATCTCATCACGCAACTTAGCTATCTCTGTCTTGTGTAGCTCCTAGTTGTCTGGGGTTACCTCAACCTCCATCAAAGTCGCCAGAGCATCCAACAGATCTATTAAGACTTGAGCCGGCGGGCGCGCTGAACCGCCAGCCCCGGCTGCCCTTACTGCTGCTGCACTGGAAGTCTTAGCCGTGGCGGTTGTCGAACCAAGAACCGGCTGGGTGCCAGCCATGAAGATCGCCACCCTGTTCGGCGGCTCACGGGGATCCGGAATACTGTCGCCATCGGAACAGCCCGCAAGACGCCCGTCTTGTAGCTGATTCATTGAGTTGGTCTCGCCTGTGGACGACTCATCATCAGAACAAATGGCCGTCTCACCGCCAGAGACAGAGCCTTCCAACTCAGCCCCATGGGTGAACCCAACGAAGACATGCCTTACGGTGGGTTGAGCCCGGGCGGGTCGCGCATGCTGAGCCGTCTCCATGATGTCGGTGCAGATGTCCGGCTTAGGGCCCAGCTCGCCTATCTTACCGATGAAGACGTGGACTCCGCCGAAGGGGACCCGGTACCCGTACTCAATTGAGCCGGCCTCGGGGCCCCAGCCTGCATCGTCGATGTAGAGCTTGCCGCGATGACTCTTGGTCATCCGGCCCACATCGTATCCCTAGAGCCCTTCGAAGTTGCCCTTTAAGAACACAAAAGCACCGTGCACTGGCCCCATGGTGGGCGCCAACTATCGTGGAAGTGTCATGGCAGATGTCCTCATAGAAGGACTTAGTTGTGGAGCCATTACGACGAGGTTAGTTTATACTGGTTCGGCCCCTTGCGGTGAAGGTAAAGGCCTACTCTAGTTTGAGGTGGTATTGCTAGGGTTTCGATTACCAGGGAGCAAACACGCTTTGCCTGGCTTTTGACTTGTTGTTTCTTGCCCTAAGCCATTGCCAGGTCGTCCCGTTATATACATGGGTTGACGCCCTGCGGCCTACAGAGTCCCGGCTAGCTCATACAAACATGTCCGGCTCGGTGACTTATCTTACATGCCTTACAATACAAGTTTACCTATACATGGCAGTTTACACTTACGGGCCTGAAGCCGCCCCCAGACTTGGGCCTTTTAACAAGCCTATCTATGAACCACCATCCTTAGCATATTCTTGGGCTTCATTTAGATGAACCGCCATAATGGATGACCCGGCCACTCCTAGGCGGCTCATATCTGATAATCATATCCCCAACAGGTTGCATCATATACAACTCTTCTTTGAGAAATCCATTAAGGAATGTAGTTTTGACGTCCATTTGCCAGATTTCATAATCATAAAATGCGGCAATTGCTAACATGATTCAGACAGACTTAAGCATCACTACAGTTGAGAAAGTCTCACTATAGTTAACTCCTTGAACTTGTTGAAAACCTTTTGCAACAAGTTGAGCTTTGTAGACAGTAATATTACTATCAGTGTCAGTCTTCTTCTTGAAGATCCATTTATTCTCTATGGCTTTCTGATCATCGGGCAAGTCAACCAAAGTACACATTTTGTTCTCATACATGGATCCTATCTCAGATTTCATGGAATCAAGCCATTTTGCGGAATGTGGGCTCATCATCGCTTCCTCATAGTTCGTAGGTTCATCACGGTCTAGTAACATGACTTCCAGAACAGGATTACCGTACCACTCAGGCGCGGAACATGCTCTAGTTGACCTACGAGGTTCGGTAGTAACTTGATTTGAAGTTTCATGATCATTATCATTAGCTTCCTCTCTAGTTGGTGTAGGCAACACTGGAACTGATTTCTGTGATGAGCTAGTTTCCAATTCGAGAGAAGGTACAATTATCTCATCAATTTCTACTTTCCTCCCACTCATTTCTTTCGAGAGAAACTCCTTCTCTAGAAAGGATCCATTCTTAGCAACAAAGATCTTGCCTTCGGATCTATGATAGAAGGTGTACCCAATAGTTTCTTTTGGGTATCCTATGAAGACACACTTCTCTGATTTGGGTTCGAGCTTATCAAGCTGAAGCTTTTTCACATAAGCATCGCAACCCCAAACTTTAAGAAACGACATCTTAGGTTTCTTGCCGAACCACAGTTCATACGGTGTCATCTCAACGGATTTAGATGGTGCCCTATTTAAAGTGAATGCAGTTGTCAATGCATAACCCCAAAATGATAGCGGTAAATCAGTAAGACACATCATAGATCACACCATATCTAATAAAGTACGATTACAACGTTCACACACACCATTACGCTGTGGTGTTGTAGGTGGTGTGAGTTGTGAAACTATTCCACTTTGTTTTAAATGAAGGCCAAACTCGCAACTTAAATATTCACCTCCGCGATCAGATCGTAGAAACTTTATTTTCTTGTTACGATGATTCTCCACTTCACTCTAAAATTCTTTGAACTTTTCAAATGTTTTAGACTTGTGTTTTATTAAGTAGATATACCCATATCTGATCAAATCATCTGTGAATGTCAGAAAATATACCCGCCGCGAGTGTCAACACTCATCGGACCGCATACATCAGTATGAATTATTTCCAACTAGTCAATGGCTCGCTCCATTGTTCCGGAGAACGGAGTCTTAGTCATCTTTCCCATGAGGCATGGTTCGCAAGCATCAAATGGTTCATAATCAAGTGATTCCAAAAGTCCATCCACATGGAGTTTCTTCATTCGCTTTACACCAATATGACCTAAACGGCAGTGCCACAAATATGTTTCACTATCATTATCAACTTTGCATCTTTTGGCATCAATATTATGAATATGTGTATCACCACGATCGAGATTCAACAAAAATAGACCACTCTTCAAGGGTGCATGACCATAAAAATATTACTCATATAAATAGAACAACAATTATTCTCTGATTTAAATGAATAACCGTCTCGCATTAAACAAGATCCAGATATAATGTTCATGCTCAAGGATGGCACCAAATAATAATTATCCAGGTCTAAAACTAATCCCGAAGGTAGATGTAGAGGTAGCGTGCCGACGGCGATCACATCGACCTTGAAACCATTCCCGATGCGTATCGTCACCTCGTCCTTAGCCAATCTTCATTTAATCTATAGCCCCTGTTTCGAGTTGCAAATATGAGCAACAGAACCAGTATCAAATACCCAGGCGCTACTACGAGCATAAGTAAGGTACACATCAATAACATGTATATCAAGTATACCGTTGTTCACTTTGCCATCCTTCTTATCTGCCAAATACTTGGGGAAATTCTGTTTCCAGTGACCAGTCCCTTTGCAGTAGAAGCACTCGGTTTCAGGCTTGGGTCCAGACTTGGGCTTCTTCCTGGGAGTGACAACTTGCTTGCCATTCTTCTTGAAGTTCCCCTTCTTTCCCTTGCCCTTTTTCTTGAAACTAGTGGTCTTGTTAACCATCAACACTTGATGCTCTTTCTTGATTTCTACCTCTGCAGCTTTGAGCATAGCGAAGAGCTCGGGAATTGTCTTATCCATCCCTTGCATATGATAGTTCATCACAAAGCCATTGTATATTGGTGGCAGTGATTGAAGAACTCTGTCAATAACACTATCATCTGGAAGATTAACTCCCAGCTAAGTCACGTGGTTATGATACCCATACATTCTGAGTATGTGTCCACTGGCAGAACTGTTCTCCTCCATCTTGCAGCTATAGAACTTGTTGGAGACTTCGTATCTCTCAACTCGGGCATTTGATTGAAATATTAACTTCAATTCCTGGAACATCTCATATGGTCCATGACGTTCAAAAACGTCTTTGAAATCCTGACTCTAAGACGTAGAGCATGGCACATTGAACTATACAGTAGTCATCAGACCCTGTCTACCAGATGTTCAAAGCATCTACATTAACAGGAGAGGGCTTGTCACGTAGCGGTGCATCGAGGACACAATTATTCTATGCAGCAATGAGGATAAACCTCAAGTTACGGACCCGGTCCGTGTAGTTGCTACCATCATCTTTCAACTTAGCTTTCTCTGGGAATGCATTAAAATTCAAGGGAACGGTAGCACGGGCCATTGATCTACAACATAGATATGCAAAAACTATCAGGACTAAGTTCATGATAAATTAAGTTCAATTAATCATATTACTTAAGAACTCCCACTTAGATAGACATCCCTCGAGTCATCTAAATGATCACGTGATCCATATCAACTAAACCATGTCCGATCATCACGTGAGATGGAGTAGTTTTAAATGGTGAACATATCTATGTTGATCATATCTACTATATGATTCACGTTCGACCTTTCGGTCTCAAGTGTTTCGAGGCCATGTCTGTACATGCTAGGCTCGTCAAGTTTAACTCGAGTATTCACTACAAAAAGATACACTTCCGTGATGATACGTGTTTGTCACAATAGGTCACATTTTCTGTCATGCATGTACATCCATGACGATTTTATAACATAATAAAGATAGTCATACCTGTGCTGTCATAGAAGTGCTCCATGACATTACCAAAATTATCATCATGGAAGTGTCCACTTCCATGATGATAAATCGCTCGTCAAAGAAGTGCTTTCATCAAGGGTGTCCGACACGTGGCATCGACCGTAACGGGTCGCCGTTAAGCTACTCGGGTTGGGTTTTGTACTGATAACCTGCTTCACCCAAATTGCTTCATGTGCTGTCTCCGAGGATTGCCATGTACTCCGCTTCACATGTAGATCCCGCCATGACGCTTTGCTTGCAACTGCACCAGCTGAATGCCCCACCATTCAAACTATACATGTATCCGGTTTGTGACTTAGAGTCATCCAGATCTGTGTCAAAGCTAGCATCGACGTAACCCTTTACGACGAGCTCTTCGTCACCTCCATAGACGAGAAACATATCCTTAGTCCTTTTCAGGTACTTCAGGATATTCTTGACCGCTGTCCAGTGTTCCATGCCGGGATTACTTTGGTACCTTCCTACCAAACTTACGGCAAGGTTTACATCAAGTCTGGTACACAGCAAGGCATACATGATAGACCCTATGGCCGAGGCATAAGGGACGACACTCATCTTTTCTCTATCTTCTGTCATGGTCGGGCATTGAGCCGTGCTCAATCTCATACCTTGCAATACAGGCAAGAACCCCTTCTTGGAGTGATCCATATTGAACTTCTTCAATATCTTGTCAAGGTATGTACTTTGTGAAAGACCAATGAGGCGTCTCGATCTATCTCTATAGATCTTGATGCCTAATATATAAGCAGCTTCTCCAAGGTCCTTCATTGAAAAACACCTGTTCAAGTAGGCCTTTATGCTTTCCAAGAATTCTATATCATTTCCCATCAATAGTATGTCATCCACATATAATGTGAGAAATGCTACAGAGCTCCCACTCACTTTCTTATAAACACAGGCTTCTCCATAAGTCTGCGTAAACCCAAAGGCTTTGATCATCTCATCAAATCGAATGTTCCAACTCCGAGATGCTTGCACCAGCCCATAGATTGAGCGTTGGATCTTGCACACCTTGTCAGCATTCTTAGGATCGACAAAACCTTCTGGCTGCATCATATACAATTCTTCCTTAAGGAAACCATTAAGGAATGCCGTTTTGACGTCCATTTTCCATATCTCATAATCATAGAATGCGGCAATTGCTAACATGATTCGGATGGACTTCAGCTTCGCTACGGGTGAGAAAGTCTCATTGTAGTCAACCCCTTGAACTTGTCGATAACCCTTAGCGACAAGCCAAGCCTTATAGATGGTCACATTACCATCCGCGTCTGTCTTCTTCTTAAAGATCCATTTATTTTCTATGGATCGCTGATCAACAGGCAAGTCAGTCAAAGTCCATACTTTGTTTTCATACATGGATCCTATCTCGGATTTCATGGCTTCCAGCCATCTGTCGGAATGTGGGCCCGCCATCACTTCTTCATAGTTCGAAGGTTCACCATTGTCTAACAACATGATTTCCAGGACAGGGTTTCCATACCACTCTGGTGCGGAACGTGTCCTTGTGGACCTTCGAAGTTCAGTAGCAACTTGGTCTAAAGTTTCATGATCATCATCCTTAACTTCCTCCCTAGTCAGGGCAGGCACCTCAGGAACTATTTCTTGAGCTACGCCACTCTCCGGTTCAAGAGGCAATACTTCATCAAGTTCTACTTTCCTCCCACTTACTTCTTTCGAGAGAAACTCTTTCTCTAGAAAGGATCCATTCTTGGCAACAAAGGTCTTGCCTTCGGATCTGAGGTAGAAGGTATACCCAATAGTTTCTTTAGGGTATCCTATGAAGACGCATTTTCCGAATTGGGTTTGAGCTTTTCAGGTTGAAGTTTCTTGACATAAGCATCGCATCCCCAAACTTTCAAAAACGACAGCTTAGGTTTCTTGCCAAACAACAATTCATACGGTGTCGTCTCAACGGATTTCTACGGAGCCCTATTTAAAGTGAATGCGGCAGTCTCTATAGCATAACCCCAAAATGATAGCGGTAGATCTGTAAGAGACATCATAGATCGTACCATATCCAATAGAGTGCGATTACGATGTTCGGACACACCATTACGCTGTGGTGTTCCAGGCGGCGTGAGTTGTGAAACTATTCCACATTTCCTTAAGTGCGTGCCAAATTCGTGACTCAAATATTCTCCCCCACGATCTGATCGTAAAACTTGATTTTCCTGTCACGTTGATTCTCAACCTCACTCTGAAATTCCTTGAACTTTTCAAAGGTCTCAGACTTGTGTTTCATTAAGTAGACATACCCATATCTACTTAAGTCCTCAGTGAGGGTGAGGACATAACGATAGCCACCGCGAGCCTCAACGCTCATTGGCTGCACACATCAGTATGTATGATTTCCAATAAGTTGGTTGCTCGCTCCATTGTTCCGGAGAACGGAGTCTTGGTCATTTTGCCCATGAGGCATGGTTCGCATGTGTTAAATGATTCATAATCAAGAGACTCCAAAAGTCCATCTGCATGGAGTTTCTTCATGCGTTTGACACCAATGTGACCAAGGCGGCAGTGCCACAAGTATGTGGGACTATCATTATCAACCTTACATCTTTTGGCATTCACACTATGAATATGTGTAACATCACGTTCGAGATTAAATAAGAATAAACCATTGACCAGCGGGGCATGACCATAAAACATGTCTCTCATATAAATAGAACAACCATTATTCTCAGATTTAAATGAGTAGCCATCTGGCATTAAACGAGATCCAGATACAATGTTCATGCTCAAAGCTGGTACTAAATAACAATTATTGAGGTTTAAAACTAATCCCGTGGGTAAATGTAGAGGTAGCGTGCCAACAGCGATCACATCGACCTTGGAACCATTCCCGACGCGCATCGTCACCTCGTCCTTTGCCAGTCTCCGTTTATTACGCACTTCCTGTTTTGAGTTACAAATATGAGCAACTGCACCGGTATCAAATACCCAGGAGCTACTACGAGCGCTGGTTAGGTACACATCAATAACATGTATATCACATATACCTTTGGTATTGCCGGTCTTCTTTTTCGCTAAGTACTTGGGGTAGTTCCGCTTCCAGTGACCGTTTCCCTTGCAATAAAAGCACTCAGTTTCAGGCTTGGGTCCATTCTTTGACTTCATCCTGGCAGCTTGCTTACCGGGCGCGACAACTCCCTTGCCGTCCTTCTTGAAGTTCTTTTTACCCTTGCCTTTCTTGAACTTAGTGGTTTTATTCACCATCAACACTTGATGTTCCTTTTTGATTTCTACCTCCGCTGATTTTAGCATTGAATATACCTCGGGAATGGTGTTTTCCATCCCCTACATATTGAAGTTCATCACAAAGCTCTTGTAGCTAGGTGGGAGCAACTGAAGGATTCTGTCAACGACCGCATAATCCAGGAGATTAACTCCCAGCTGAGACAAGCGGTTGTGCAACCCAGACATTTTGAGTATGTGCTCGCTGACAGAACTGTTCTCCTCCATCTTACAACTGTAGAACTTGTCGGAGACTTCATATCTCTCGTCCCGGGCATGAGCTTGGAAAACCATTTTTAGCTCTTGGAACATCTCATATGCTCCGTGTTGCTCAAAACGCTTTTGGAGCCCCGGTTCTAAGCTGTAAAGCATGCCGCACTGAACCAGGGAGTAATCATCACTACGCGTCTGCCAAGCGTTCATAACATCTTGTTCTGCAGGGAAAACAGGTGCTTCACCTAGCGGTGCATCAAGGACATATTCTTTCCTGGCAGCTATGAGGATAATCCTCATGTTATGGACCCAGTCCGTGTAGTTGCTGCCATCGTCTTTCAGCTTGGTTTTCTCTAGGAACGCGTTGAAGTTGAGGGCAACATTAGAGTGGGCCATTTGATCTACAAGACATATTGCAAAGATTTTAGACTATGTTCATGATAATTAAGTTCATATAATGAACTCCCACTCAGATAGACATCCCTCTAGTCATCTAAGTGATACATGATCCGAGTCAACTAGGCCGTGTCCGATCATCACGTGAGACGGACTAGTCATCATCGGTGAACATTTTCATGTTGATCGTATCTTCTATACGACTCATGTTCGACCTTTCGGTCTTTCGTGTTCCGAGGCCAAGTCTGTACATGCTAGGCTCGTCAAGTCAACCTAAGTGTATTGCATGTGTAAATCTGGCTTACACCCGTTGTATGCGAATGTTAGAACCTATCACACCCGATCATCACGTGGTGCTTCGGAACAACGGGCCTTCAATGGTGCACAGTTAGGGGGAACACTATCTTGAAATTATTGCGAGGGATCATCTTATTTATGCTACCGTCATTCTAAGCAAATAAGATGTAAAAACATGATAAACATCACATGCAATCAAATAGTGACATGATATGGCCAATATCATTTTGCTCCTTTTGATCTCCATCTTCGGGGCGCCATGATCATCATCGTCACCGGCATGACACCATGATCTCCATCATCATGATCTCCATCATCGTGTATTCATGAAGTTGTCCCGTCAACTATTACTTCTACTGCTATGGCTAACTGTTAGCGATAAAGTAAAGTAATTACATGACGTTTATGTTGACACATAGGTCATAAATAAATTAAGACAACTCCTATGGCTCCTGTCGGTTGTCATACTCATCGACATGCAAGTCGTGATTCCTATTACAAGAACATGATCAATCTCATACATCACATATATCATCCATCACATCCTTTTGGCCATATCACATCACACGGCATATGCTGCAAAAACAAGTTAGACATCCTCTAATTGTTGTTGCAAGTTTTACGTGGCTGCTATAGGTTTCTAGCAAGAACGTTTCTTACCTACGCCAAAACCACAAGGTGATATGCCAGTTTCTATTTACCCTTCATAAGGACCCTTTTCATCGAATCTAATCCGACTAAAGTGGGAGAGACAGACACCCGCTAGCCACCTTATGCAACTAGTGCATGTCAGTCGGTGGAACCAATCTCACGTAAGCGTACGTGTAAGGTCGGTCCGGGCCGCTTCATCCCACGATGTCGTCGAATCAAGATAAGACTAGTAACGGCAAGTAAATTGACAAAATCAACTCCCACAACAACTTGTGTTCTACTCGTGCATAGAAACTACACATAGACCTAGCTCATGATGCCACTGTTGGGGACCGTAGCAGAATTTTAAAATTTTCGACGCATCATCAAGATCAATCTATGGAGTCATCTAGCAACGAGGGAGAGGGGAGTGCATCTACATACCCTTGTAGATCGCGAGCGGAAGTGTTCAAGAGAACGGGGTTGATGGAGTCGTACTCGTCGTGATCCAAATCACCGATGACCGAGCACCGAACGGACGGCACCTCCGCGTTCAACACACGTATGGTTGGGAGAGACGTCTCCTCCTTCTTGATCCAGCAAGGGAAGGAGAGGTTGATGGAGATCCAGCAGCACGACGGCGTGGTGGTGGAAGTAGCGGGATCCCGGCAGGGCTTCGCCAAGCGCAAGCGGGGAGGAGGAGGTGTCACGGGAGGGAGGGAGGCGCCAGGGACTTGGGGTCGGCTGCCCTCCCTCCCCTCCACTATATATAGGGGGTCTGGGGGGCGGCGGCCCCTACAGATCTCATCTAATGGGAGGGGGCGGCGGCCTAGGGGTGGCTTGGCCCCCAAGGCAGGTGGAGGCGCCCCCACCCCCTTAGGGTTTCCAACCCTAGGCACAAGGGAGGCCCAAGGGGGCGCACCAGCCCACTAGGGGCTGGTTCCCTTCCCACTTCAGCCCATGAGGCCCTCCGAGATAGGTGGCCCCACCCGGTGGACCCCCGGGACCCTTCCGGTGGTCCCGGTACAATACCGGTGACCCCCGAAACTTTCCCGGTGGCCGAAACTGGACTTCCTATATATAAATCTTTACCTCTGGACCATTCCAGAACTCCTCGTGACATCCGGGATCTCATCTAGGACTCTGAACAACTTTCGGGTTATCGCATACTAATATCTCTACAACCCTAGCGTCACCGAACCTTAAGTGTGTAGACCCTACGGGTTCGGGAACCATGCAGACATGACCGAGAGAACTCTCCGGCCAATAACCAACAGCGGGATCTGGATACCCATGTTGGCTCCCACATGTTCCACGATAATCTCATCGGATGAACCATGATGTCGAGGATTCAATCAATCCCGTATTCAATTCCGTTTGTCAATCGGTACGTTACTTGCCCGAGATTCGATCGTCGGCATCCCAATACCTCGTTCAATCTCGTTACTGGCAAGTCACTTTACTCGTTACGTAACACATCATCCCGTGACCAACCCTTAGTCACATTGAGCTCATTACGATGATGTCTTACCGAGTGGGCCCAGAGATACCTCTCCGTCATGCGGAGTGACAAATCCCATTCTCGATTCGTGCCAACCCAACAGACACTTTCGGAGATACCCGTAGTGCACCTTTATAGTCACTTAGTTACGTTGTGACATTTGGCACAGCCAAAGTATTCCTACAGTATCCGGGAGTTGCACAATCTCAAGGTCTAAGGAAAGGATACTTGACATTAGAAAAGCTCTAGCAGACGAACTACACAATCTTGTGCTATGCTTAAGATTGGGTCTTGTCCATCACATCATTCTCCTAATGATATGATCCCGTTATCAATGACATCTAATGTCGATAGTCAGGAAACCATGACTATCTGTTGATCAACGAGCTAGTCAACTAGAGGCTCACTAGGGACATGTTGTGGTCTATGTATTCACACATGTATTACGATTTCCGGATAACACAATTATAGCATGAACAATAGACAATTATCATGAACAAGGAAATATAATAATAACCATTTTATTATTGACTCTAGGGAATATTCCCAACAAAGAAACCAACCAGGAGGGCACAGGGTAGGGGGCGCACCTAGCCCCCCCCCAGGCGCGCCCTCCAGCCTCGTGGGGCCCATGTTGCTCCACCGACGTACTTCTTCCTCCTATATATACCTACGTACCCCCAAACTACCAGATACGGAGCCAAAACCCTAATTCCACTGCCGTAACTTTCTGTACCCGTGAGATCACATCTTGGGGCCTTTTCCGGAGCCCCGCCGGAGGGGGCGTCGATCACGGAGGGCTTCTACATCAACACCATAGCCTCTCCGATGAAGTGTGAGTAGTTTACTTCAGACCTTCGGGTCCATAGTTATTAGCTAGATGGCTTCTTCTCTCTTTTTGGATCCCAATACAAAGTTCTCCCCCTCTCTTGTGGAGATCTATTCGATGTAATCTTCTTTTGCGGTGTGTTTGTTGAGACCGATGAATTGTGGGTTTATGATCAAGTTTATCTATGAACAATATTTGAATCTTCTCTGAATTCTTTTATGTATGATTGGTTATCTTTGCAAGTCTCTTCGAATTATCAGTTTGGTTTGGCCTACTAGATTGATCTTTCTTGCAATGGGAGAAGTGCTTAGCTTTGGGTTCAATCTTGCGGTGTCCTTTCCCAGTGACAGTAGGGGCAGCAAGGCACATATTGTATTGTTGCCTTCGAGGATAACAAGATGGGATTTATTTCATATTGCATGAGTTTATCCCTCTACATCATGTCATCTTGCTTAAAGCGTTACTCTGTTCTTTTGAACTTAATACTCTAGATGCATGCTGGATAGCGGTCAATGTGTGGAGTAATAGTAGTAGATGCAGGCAGGAGTCGGTCTACTTGTCTCGGACGTGATGCCTATATACATGATCATACCTAGATATTCTCATAACTATGCTCAATTCTATCAATTGATCAACAGTAATTTGTTTACCCACCATAATACTTATGCTCTCGAGAGAAGCCACTAGTGAAACCTAAGGCCCCGGTTCTATTTTCCATCATATTAATCTTCTGTCAACAAGATATTTCCTTTTCCGTTTATTTTGCTTTCTTTACTTTGCATCTTTATCATAAAAATACCAAAAATATTATTTTATCATATCTATCAGATCTCACTTTCATAAGTGACCGTGAAGGGATTGACAACCCCTTTATTGCGTTGGTTGCGAGGATTTTATTTGTTTGTGTAGGTGCGAGGGACTCGTGCGTGGCCTCCTACTGGATTGATGCCTTGGTTCTCAAAAACTGAGGGAAATACTTACGCTACTTTACTGCATCACCCTTTCCTCTTCAAGGGAAAACCAACACAATGCTCAAGAGGTAGCAGAACATACCCTCGGCCCCGAGGGTGAACTACTCCCTCCGCATCATGGAGAGCGCCGGGATGATGAAGATGGCCACCGGAGAGGGATTCCCCCCTCCGACGGGTTGCCGAAATGGGTCTAGATTGGTTTTTGGTGGCTACAGAGGCTTCTAGCGGCGGAACTCCCGATCTAGGTTTCTTTCTGGAACTTTAAGTATATATAAGAGGTTTTGGCGTCGAGAACAAGTCAGGGGGGGTCTCCAGGCTGTCCACGAGGTAGGGAGGCGCGCCTGCTACCTCTTGAGCACTGCATTGGTTTTTCCTTGAAGAGGAAAGGGTGATGCAGCAAAGTAGCGTAAGTATTTCCCTCAGTTTTTGAGAACCAAGGTATCCATCCAGTAGGAGGCCACGCACGAGTCCCTCGCACCTACACAAACAAATAAAATCCTCGCAACCAACACAATAAAGGGATTGTCAATCCCTTCACGGTCACTTACGAAAGTGAGATCTGATAGATATGATAAGATAATTTTTTTGGTATTTTTATGATAAAGATGCAAAGTAAAGAAAGCAAAATAAACGGAAAAGGAAATAGATCGTTGATGGAAGATTAATATGATGGAAAATAGAACCGGGGGCCATAGGTTTCACTAGTGGCTTCTCTCGAGAGCATAAGTATTACGGTAGGTAAACAAATTACTGTTGAGCAATTGGCAGAATTGAGCATAGTTATGAGAATATCTAGGTATGATCATGTATATAGGCATCACGTCCGAGACAAGTAGACCGACTCCTGCCTGCATCTACTACTATTACTCCACACATCAACCGCTATCCAGCATGTGTCAGCGTTCTGGGAACGGGGGTCCCCAGACTTGCCTGCCAGCGGCCTGCGGCCTGTGGCGTGGCTCGGGCAGGGGAACAGCGGAGCCCATATTCATCAGCTCAAGCTCAAGACCCTCGCGAGGGGCCAAGCCTCGCGGGGCGGATGACAGGAAGCTTCCTCAGAGGCGGCCTCATCAGGCAGGCTCGCGAGGAGGCGGAGAGATCAAGGCAAGGGTACCTCGCGAGGAACCCGTGACGCAAGCCATGACGATCGAGACCAGGTGGGCGCCAGGCGGGCGCCGGCCTACGCAGTGTCCTTGTTTCCCCTTTGGTGCAAAGGGGGCAAGCACAGGCCAAGGAATCATGCAAAGGTTACCATTCCGGTGCAACGAGACCAAGACCAGCCGGACGGCAGGACGGAGATCACCGTGGAGCCCAAGACGGCGTCATCGCCAGTGCCTTTGGCAGCCGAAGACCACCTTTGGTAAGGATAACTTGTACTACATGTTCCCCTTCGAAATGGCCAATTGTTGGCGCCCTTCCCGCTCATTATTTGGGGAGAGGCCCAGGGCCTCTATAAATAGAGCTAGCCACCACAGAGTAAGAGAGGACACCCCGGAGAGATCTGGTAGAACCCCAGTAGAGAGAGAGAGGCGACTGAACTCACCCTAGAAGTTCATCGCACCAGCTCAAGAACACCTCTCACGAGGCTGTTCTTCACTTGTACTGTCCATCATCAGCCCCAGAGGCAATCCACCACACCACACAGTGGAGTAGGGTATTACACCACAACGGTGGCCCGACCAGTATAAACCTCGTGTCTCTTGTGTTGTTCATCATTTTCATCTTAGTTCGCACGAGAGGATCGGACATAGATCGGTAGGGGAGAGATCTCCACGCGCACCCCAGTGTTCGAACCTCAAGGGTCTGCCGGAACCCGAAACCCGACATTTGGCACGCCGGGTTGGGGTGCGCCAGAATCTTCCGTCCGATATTCGCGTGTGATCTTCCGTCGTGTCCATGGCTGACGCTCATCGGGCTCGCGCCGAGCGCTGGGCTGCTCACGCCGCTCGCGTCGCCCAGACGGCGCCTGTCGGCGGCCCCCCTCGTCGTTCCCCGTCGCCCGCCGCCAACGCCGCCACCGGCCCGGCGGGGAACGAGCAGCAGGCCTCGTCCCAGCACCCCTCGGTGCGGTGGGATGGCCGCACCGCCACCATGTCGCTAACTCCAGCTGGCTTGTCCTCCCACGCCCGTCACGCACCCATGGATGCGCACGCCTCACTGCTCTTGGCGCAGGAGCTCCTGCACTATCGCCCCGTCGACGACCTCTACGAGGACTGGTTCGCCCGCATCACCGAGCTCGTCAGTGCCGCAGGGGGCTCCCCCTTGCGGTCCCTCTCGCTGCCTCGCCCTCCGTCCCGTGCAGGGGGCGAGGATCAGGAGGCGCCTCCGCCGCCTCCTCCCCAAGAAGGTACCTTGGCTCCAAGGCACGCAGCCCCAGGGCGAGACCCTCCACGTCCGGCGCCTGCGCAGCAAGAAGGGAGCTACCAAGAGATCCCACGTCCCCGGGAAGGTGCTCGCGCGCTCCCAGCGCCGGCGCGCCAAGATTGCGCCCCAGCGCCTCCACAACAAAACCCTGCGCTGCTCCCAGTGGCGGCGCGTGGTGACCCGCAAGAATGAGTCCAGCACCAGCAAAGGGCGCCGATGGCCACGGCGGGCTGCCTCGCCTTCACCCCCGAGCTGCGCGGCGTCACATGGCCAGGCAAGTTCAAGCCTGACCTCCCTCCCCGCTACGATGTCACAGCGGACCCCGCGGAGTTCCTGCAGCTCTACGAGCTAGGCATCGTAGCCGCCAACGGAGATGAGAAGGTCATGGCGAATTGGTTCCCCATGGCGCTCAAGGACGGCGCCCGCACCTGGCTCCTGAACCCGGTGCCCGGCACGATCTCCTCCTGGAGCGAGATGCGCACCCGCTTCATCGCCAACTTCTAGGGCACTCGCGACCGGCCCTCGGCCGTGAGCAACCTGCGCCGCATCAAGCAACAGCCAGGAGAAACCTTGTAGAAGTACATCCAGCGCTTCAACTACGCTCGCCTCAAGATCCCCAAGGTGACCGAAGAAGCCATCATCTCAGCCTTCTCCGACGGCATGCGCGACATCAAGATGAAGGAAGAGCTAGCAATCCATGAAGACCTGAGCACATCCCTGGAGCTGTTCAACTTGGCGACCAAGTGCGCCAGGGCTGAGGAAGGGCGTCTCTCCCTCATCGAGATCCCGACAGCCGACCTGGAAGAAAAGAAGCTCAAGTCCAAGGACGTGAAGCGCAAGGGGGCTGCCGTGCTAGTAGCGGAACTGGACACCAAGCGAGGCAGGGATCAGCCTGAGTCATCAAAGGGCGGACGGTACTGCGTGTACCACGACCTCCACACCCATAACACCAATGAATGTCAAGAGCTCAGAGCCGTGTGAGAGGGGCGAATCGGCCGATGCCCAGAGCGCAACGACAGGGGCTATGGCCGAGGAGGAGGAAGAGGCAGTGGATGATGGGAAGACCGTGGCATTCGCCAGGGATGGCGTGACCGCCCTCGCGAGGACCGCTGGCAGGACCAGCCTCGTGAGGACCGTCCCCACGGCAACGCAGGCCTCCCTCCTCTGCCGCCTCCACCAAGGAGGAACGAAGACCAACACCAAGAAGATGGGGCTGGGGGCTTCCAAGAGCCGCGTGCAATTGCTTGCATCTTGGGCGGCGCCTAGGCCCCAGCCTCACAGCGCATCTTCAAGCAGTTTGCTCGCGAGGTGAATGTAGTCCTTCCGAAGCTTGAGGCCACGCACCCTCTCAGGTGGTCTTCGTGCGCGATCACATTCAGTTCCGCAGACCAGCTCGAGTGTGCGGCAACGGCCGGAGTCCTCCCGATGATTTGCTCCCCAGTCATCAGCAACGTGCAGGTCACCAGGACCCTCATCGATGGCGGAGCAGGACTCAACCCCTTGTTCGTCGAGACGTTCGACAATCTCCAAGTGCCATATGACCAGCTTCAGCCGACCAAGCCTTTCTCAGGAGTCACCGATGGTTCCACTGTTCCAATTGGGCAGGTTCGCCTTCCGGTCACCTTCGGGCAACACAACAACTACCGCACCGAGCTCATCGACTTCGACGTCGCTCACATATGCCTGCCGTACAACGCCATCCTCGGGTACCCAGCCCTAGCCAAGTTTATGGCAGTGACTCACCATGGTTACAATGTCCTCAAGATGCCAGGAAGCGGTGGAGTCATCACCGTACCCTGTGAAGAAAGGGACGCAGTGTGCTCGCTCGAGCGTGCGTTCCAAGCCGCAGCAATCGAAGACCCAGATCGCAGGAGAGGGAGGCCTCCTGAGGCGACCCTCAAGAAGAATAAGACCTCACCTGGCCAGAGCCACAAGGAAGCAGGCACCTCCGGAGGTATCGTGTCAGGATTCACGCCCGATTAGGGAGCGCCGCCTTCTTGCGCATAGGAAGGCGCTCCCGGCGCCCTCCCCAGGCAGGGCTCGGGGGCTCTCTCTTGGAGAGCCACCGACCTTGCCAAGGTCGCGGGGGAAGCGCTCGGGCACCACTTGGAGGGGTGCTTTCAGGCACGCTTCCCTCAGAAAGGTACAAGTCAAAGGAGACCAAACCCTTAGGAGTTCATCGCAAGGAACACCCAAGAGCTACAAGAGTCCAGAGTCATGCGCGGCAGCCGCCGCTTACCTGTCGTGGCCCCACATCCGGGCGAGGATGGAGGACTGCGCGTCTGCGTCGACGTACCAGGGCTCAACCGAGCTATGTCCCAGGAGCGCCTATGGCCTTCGGCCATAGGGCGCTGCGTGGGACCACCCCACAGCTACGTTCGCATGCTTTTCGGCCTGCCGAGCGCGGTCTCCGCACATCAGCGCCTGTTGAGGAGCATTCTGGAGGCTCAGGAGGTCAGGCATCACGCGGTCCTGGCAGAGGTGGCGATGGTCCCCGAAGACCTGCATGTGCCATTGGAGCCTCCCGAGGCCCCTGGGCCTGGGGGCTCATGAAGACCGACATCTTCATCGCGCATCGCTCACTTCCTCAGCATCACTTCATCTTCAACAGCACCAGGTGACATCTTTCAGAGTTCTACTTTCAGCTGGGAGCACCCACAGGGCTGCACCATTCCCAGGCCGCGTGGGTCCGTCCTCGCGGCATGTATCCATTTTGTTTATGCTCTTTATTTACCTTGTTGGGGGCGCCCCTCGAGCTGCATCATCCCCACACCGCTCGGGCCCGACCCAGCGGCAGATGCTTTTCCAGCATTTACCCTAGGATGAAGTTGTTCTTTCACGCTTAATCTGATTCCCATAATTATCACCTACTGCTTGTCGTCGTGCAAAGCGCTTGCACGTTAAAAGGGGGGCGCCTGAGCATCGCGACTCATGGGCTCTTACTGGCTCTCCATCCCTCACCCCCTGGCCTTGACCCACGGCATCGCGACCTGTCATACCAGCAGCGGCTGAGCTCGCTCGGGGGCCGGGACCTGAGGATGTAGAGCATTTGCATTCTAATAACCCTGCAGGAACGCACCAATTGATAAAGGCCCAGAGCCAGGCGCAACCCGCCTCGAGGTAGGGCCTCGTGAGTCCCGCGCTGGCTCACGGGTGCCCAGATACACCTCTCCTAGCCCTACCGTGCTGGCCACGTGTCAGGGCGGGGCTGTACACGCCCCGGGGGCTCCTCCCGGAGGGGATCCCCCTCCCACGCACCAGTGGAAGCACCATGCTCCGCGCTGGCTGACGACACGGGGAGCCCCCTCCCACGCACTAGTGGAAGCACCATGCTCCGCGCTGGCTGACGACACTGCCGAGGAGCGGCTATGCCCATACACATATGGAAGTGCTATGCTCCGCGCTGGTGATAAACAACTGAGGGCGGCCCATGGCCGTACCAACCTCAGGGAGCCCAGAGCTCAGTGTCCGGCACCATCGCAACGCCTCCCCTCGGGAGTGCCGCGCGAGGGGGCTGGACACGGGGGCTACGCCCGGGCCTCGCCCGAGCGCATGCCACCCAGCCAGGTCCCTTGGACCTGGTCGTCGCGCGCCACTCCCCGAGCGGAGCCAAGATATGAAACCCGTTTGAGCGTCTAGGGGGACTCCTGAGCATCGCGACTCAGGAGCCTAACTTGCCACGTAGCCCCTCACTCCTTAGTCCCATCCTTGGTTTCCGGTCGGGGCTAACGTTGAGTGAGGTACCCGTGGGGCCGGGCCCTGCCGACGTAGAACGATCAATCCACTCCTCGCTCCCCCCTCCCCTACTTGTTGCTCGCGCGTCAAGGGGGACTCCTGAGCATCGCGACTCAAGAGCCTAACTTGCCACGTAGCCCCTCACTCCTTAGTCCCTTCCTTGGTTTCCGGTCGGGGTTAACGCTGGGTGAGGTACGCGCGGGGCCGGGCCCTGCCGACGTAGAGCGTAAGCAAGTAGGAGAGGAAAATGCAAATTCCGGGAAATTCAAAGCAAATATTACAAGCCATAAGATTGTTCCACAACGCCAAACACAAGTTTTAACGCCTCCGCGAGGCATGGTGCATGTGCAGGAATAAAACAGGATGGAAGTCGCGAAGGAATCACTCCCCAGTAACGCCGTCACTGGCGGTGGAGTCACGCTGGACGGCTTCGCCTCTCGAGGTCGCAAGGCCGGCGGCACCACGCTCGGGCAGGACACTGGGGGAGCGGAACTTCCCCAGAAAAACGTCAGCTTGGCCCCTCACGGCCTCAGCGGTGGCAGCGGCACGGTCGCCGCTCACGGGCTCCAGTAGGCTGTCGAAGTCGACGTTGGGGTCACGCAGGTAGACTTGGCTGAGGACACGCGTCAGCGTCGCAGAAGACAGGGCACGCGCCTCGGCCTCGATCGTGGGGCCAAGGCCGTCTGCGACGTCCTCAAGCACATCAACCAGGACAGGGAGCAGCTTGGCAGGGCCGTCCTCCTCACCAGCCAACGTCTCCTCCAGGCCGCTCTCATACATCGTCTTTAGTATGCCTCGAGCCTTCTTCTCCAGCTTCACGAAGGCCACCCGGTCCTCCGTCAGGACCTTCGCCCTGGTGTCCAGCTTGGTCCTCTCCACCTTCAGCGACCGCTCCAGCATCTCCAGCCGGCTGTGGCGGTCATCAAGCTTGGCGTCCCGGTCCTTGGCAGCGGCCTCCCTAGCCTTCATCTCCTTCTCCATCTCCCGGCGGCTGTGCACCTCCTTGGCGAGCTCGTTGCGCAGGCCTTGCAGCTCGGTCTCAAGCGTCTTGCAGCGGCCCTGGGCATCTGCAGCGGCCCTGGGCATCTGCAGCGTCGCCCAGGGCAGCGTCGCGAGCGGCCTTGGCTTAGTTGGCGGCCCGCTTCTCCTCGTCGGAGGACGACACGGCCTGGCTCAGCACTGCTCGAACGGAAGCAGCAGAAAGGGCCCAGCCAGAGGCCAACACCAGGCGCCCGGCCACCAGACGAGGGTCCGCGCTCAGGAGATCCTCCCGCAGTTGGCTCAGCTCATTGGCAACCTGGTCCAGGACAGCGGCGGAGGGAGCAGAAGAGACAAGAACCTGTGGAGCAGGCGGAGAGGATGGCAGCGTGACCACGGCTTGGCAGGAAGGGACCTCCTGAGCCCTAGCCGCCACGGCCGCAGCGCCGGGCACAGTCGACTCCAGGTCCAGCGGGGCCACGGGGGCAGACTCCTCGCCGGGGTGCCCCAGTTGGCCTCGCGAGGGCGGTTGGGTCAGAGAGGCGCAGGCCTCGCCGTCCTCTCCCCCAACAGCCGAAGGCGTCGCCCTGACAGACGGATTCGCCCCAAGCGGGGCCGCAGAAGCCTCCTTCAACCTCTTGGCAGCAGGTGCCGGCCTAGTAAAAGAGCGCAAACGTCAAGCCTCAGCGGCAGAAACCAAGCAGAGCATGAATCGAGCACTTATTAGACGTCGTCCGTGGACTCAAGCAACTTCCGGCCAAACTTGAAGCCCGAGAGCCTGCAGCGGGGGTCAGCCTTGGAGGGCCCGGAAGCAGAAGCCGCGTCAGGAGGGATGGAGCTGGCCTTGGACACCCCAGGGACCAGAGTAGACCCTGGGGGAACCAAGCTCGACCTGCCCTTCCTCGTGACCGAGGAAGAGCCCTCCCTTCCTCGCCTGGCGCTGGCCTTGTCGTCGTCCGGCATGGAGCGGAGGGCCTGGGACCTGTGCCGAGGGAAGGAATCCCCCCAATCCTTGCTAGTCTCCTCCGAGTCGGACGCTTCCTCCTCCGCCTCTTCTTCCCCACTGGAGCTGCCGGAGGACAAGTTCACCGTTGCCAGGACCGCCAGGTCTTCGGGAGCTGCCGCGGGCACCAGCCCCTCACCGTTGAAGGTGGGAATGGCGTTCACCACTTGCTCCCAGTCGTCACGAAGGAATAGGGGGACGGGGGCGTCCACCGGGCTCGCCACGTCTCCCCCAACCAAGGAATGGAGGGCCGCAGTCAGATCCTCGTCGGTCAGGGCCTCGGAGCTCAGGCGCAGGGCGGCGTCTGCTCCTCCAAGCCTCCACAGTGGGAGCGAGTGCTCCTGGAGCGGAGCCACCCGGTGCTCCAAGAACTCCCTCAGGAGCGTGGCCCCGGTCAGCTTTGCCGCGCCCAAGTTGCTTGGCCTTAGGTCCGCGTTCATCCTCCTCAACACTGCCTTCACGCGAGGGTCGACAAGCTCCGCGCGGGACCATGCGTCAACGGACTTAGGTTGCCCCGTGGGCAATACCAGACGAGGGTGGAGGCGCCCGACATCCATCATGACCCACTTGCTTCGGTAGCCTTCGATCCTCTTCCCAGGCTTCGAGATGGCATTGGAGCTGGAGTATGCAATGAAGCTCGCATATGCGGAGACCTGAGCGACAGAAACCCGGAGGGAGAAAAAGTGGCGCAGCAAGGCCACCGAGGGCTTCACACCAACATGAGCCTCGCAATAGTAGGCGAAAATCGCCAGGAGAAGGACAGAGTTGGGGTGGAGATGCAGGGCCTGCAAGTTGTATTGGCGGAGAACGGCAAAGAAGAACTCAGAGAAAGGAGGCACCAGACAGACGACGATGGCGCTCACGAAGAACGGGTAGAAGGTGCTCCCCTTGCCCTCAGGCTGGTCGGAGCCGACCTTGAGCACAGTCGCCCCCTCGCTGCCCTGCGCCACCGTCATCAGGCGCGCGAGGGCGAGGTTCTTCTCCGACAAATTCGAGGAATCCAGGGCCGGAGAGTACCAAGCATCAGCCGGGGACTTGCGAGTCGCCATGGCGTGCCAGATGCGAAGGATTGAGACGGATCTGGAGGATTTCGAGAGCAAGAAGGAGGAAAGCGAGAAAGGGGATCTAGGGAAAGACGGACGAGAGCGGGGCAAGTAAGCCTGGCCAGGGCACCCCCTTTTGTCAGTCGTGCAGTTGCCGAGGCATCATGGGAAGTGCAGACGCCCACGCCCAATCAACCGCCACGCGGCGCCCAAGGCCGCAGGCTGTTAGGGCCCGCGGCGCTTCATGCTTTCTCCTTCGCTTCCCTACTAAGCCAAGCCCGCGCGCCTTGGGCCCGGGGGCTACTATCGGCATTCTGGGAACGGGGGTCCCCAGACATTCCTGCCTGCTGCCTATAGCGTGGCTCAGGCAGGGGCCCGGCGCGGCCCATCTTGATCAGCTCAAGCTCAAGACCCTCGCGAGGGGCCAAGCCTTGCGGGGCAGATGACAGGAAGCTTCCTCAGAGGCGGCCTCATCAGGCAGGCTCGCGAGGAGGCGGAGAGATCAAGGCATGGGTACCTAGCGAGGAACCCATGACGCAAGCCATGACGATCGAGACCAGGCGGGCGCCGGCCTGCGCAATGTCCTTGTTTCCCCTTTGGTGCAAAGGGGGCAAGCACAGGCCAAGGCATCAGGCAAAGGTTAACATTCCGGTGCAACGAGACCAAGACTAGCCGGACGGCAGGACGGAGGTCACCGTGGATCCCAAGACGGCGTCATCGCCAGTGCCTTTGGCAGCCGAAGACCACCTTTGGTTAGGATAATTTGTACTACATGTTCCCCTTTGAAATGGCCAGTTGTTGGCGCCCTTCCCGCTCATTATTTGGGGAGAGGCCCAGGGCCTCTATAAATAGAGCTAGCCACCACAGAGTAAGAGAGGACACCCCGGAGAGATCTGGTAGAACCCCAGCAGAGAGAGAGAGGCGACTGAACTCACCCTAGCAGTTCATCACACCAGCTCAAGAACACCTCTCGCGAGGTTGTTCTTCCCTTGTACTGTCCATCATCAGCCCCAGAGGCAATCCACCACACCACACACTGGAGTAGGGTATTACACCACAATGGTGGCCCGAACCAGTATAAACCTCGTGTCTCTTGTGTTGTTCATCATTTTCATCTTAGTTCGCACGAGAGGATCGGACGTAGATCGGTAGGGGAGAGACCTCCGCGCACACCCCAGTGTTCGAACCTCAAGGGTCTGCCGGAACCCGAAACCCGACAGCATGCATCTAGAGTATTAAGTTCAAAAGAATAGAGTAACGCTTTAAGCAAGATGACATGATGTAGAGGGATAAACTCATGCAATATGAAATAAGCCCCATCTTGTTATCCTCGATGGCAACAATACAATACGTGCCTTGCTGCCCCTACTGTCATTGGGAAAGGACACCGCAAGATTGAACCCAAAGCTAAGCACTTCTCCCATTGCAAGAAAGATCAATCTAGTAGGCCAAACCAAACTGATAATTCGAAGAGACTTGCAAAGATAACCAATCATACATAAAAGAATTTAGAGAAGATTCAAATATTATTCCTAGATAGACTTGATCATAAACCCACAATTCATCGGTCTTAACAAACACACCGCAAAATAAGATTACATCGAATAGATCTCCACAAGAGAGGGGGAGAACTTTGTATTGAGATCCAAAAAGAGAGAAGAAGCCATCTACTGGACCCGAAGGTCTGAAGTAAACTACTCACACTTCATCGGAGAGACTATGGTGTTGATGTAGAAGCCCTCCGTAATCGATGCCCCCTCCGTAGGAGCTTCGGAAAAGGCCCCAAGATGGGATCTCATGGGTACAGAAAGTTATGGCGGTGGAATTAGGGTTTTGGCTCCGTATCTGGTAGTTTGGGGGTACCTAGGTATATATACGAGGAAGAATTACGTCGGTGGAGCAACATGGGCCCCATGACGGTGGAGGGCGCGCCTGAGGGGGGTAGGCGCGCCCCCTACCTCGTGCCCTACTGGTTGCTTTCTTGACGTAGGGTCCAAGTCCTCTGGATCATGTTCGTTCCAAAAATCACGTTCCCGAAGGTTTCATTCCGTTTGGACTCCATTTGTTATTCTTTTTCTGTGAAACTCTCAAATAGGCAAAAAAAAGCAATTCTGGGTTGGGCCTCCGGTTAATAGGTTAGTCCCAAAAATAATATAAAAGTGTATAATAAAGCCCAATAATGTCCGAAACAGGATATAATATAGCATGGAACAATGAAAAATTATAGATACGTTGGAGACGTATCAAGCATCCCCAAGCTTAATTCTTGCTCGTCTTTGAGTAGGTAAATGATAAAAACAGAATTTTTGATGTCGAATGCTACTTGGCATAATTTCAGTGTAATTCTCTTAATTGTGGTATGAATATTCAGATCCAAAAGATTCAAGACAAAAGTTCAATATTGACATAGAAATAATAATACTTCAAGCATACTAACTAAGCAATTATGTCTCTTCAAAATAACATGGCCAAAGAAAGATATCCCTACAAAATCATATAGTCTAGCTATGCTCCATCTTCACCACACAAAGTATTTAAATCATGCACAACCCTGATGACAAGCCAAGCAATTGTTTCATACTTTTGGTGTTCTCAGTGTTGGGGATCATTGCAGAAATTAAAAAAATTCTACGCGTCACCAAGATCAATCTATGGAGTAACTAGCAACGAGAGGGGAGTGCATCTTCATACCCTTGAAGATCGCGCTTCGGAAGCATTGCAAGAACGCGGTTGGAGGAGTCGTACACGTAGCGATTCAGATCGCGGCCAAATCTGATCTAAGCACCGAACAACGGTGCCTCCGCGTTCCACACACGTGCAGCCCGGTGACGTCTCCCGCGCCTTGATCCAGCAAGGAGGAGGGAGAGGTTGAGGAAGAAGGCTCCAACAGCAGCATGACGGCGTGGTGGTGATGGAGTGGCAGTTCTCCGGTAGGGCTTCGCCAAGCTCACGCAGAGGACGAGAGGTGTTTGGGAGGGAAGGGGCTGCGCCTTGGATGTGGTGCTGCAGCCCTCCCCTCACCCCTCTATTTATAGGGATAAGGGGAAGGGGGCCGGCCCCTCTAGATGAGATCTAGAGGGGGGCGTCGGCCAAGGGGCAGGGGGCTTGTCCCCCAAGAAAGGGGGGCGCCCCCCATTAGGGTTCCCCCCAAACCCTAGGCACATGGGCCCTAGGGGGGATGGCGCCCAGCCCACTAGGGGCTGGTTCCCTTCCACCTACAGCCCATAAGGCCCTCCGGGGCAGGTGAACCCTCCCGGTGGACCCCTGGAACTCCTCCGGTGGTCCCGGTACAATACCGGTATACCCACCGAATATTTCCGGTGACCGTATACTTCCCATATATAAATCTTCACCTCCGGACTATTCCGGAACTCCTCGTGATGTCCGGGATCTCATCCGGGACTCTACGGGTTCGGGAACCATGCAGACATGACCGAGACAACTCTCTGGCCAATAGCCAACAGCGGGATCTGGATACCCATGTTGGCTCCCACATGTTCCACGATAATCTCATCAGACGAACCACGATGTCGAGGATTCAATCAATCCCGTATTCAATTCCCTTTGTCAATCGATACGTTACTTGCCCGAGATTCGATCGTCGGTATCCCAATACCTCGTTCAATCTTGTTATCGGCAAGTCACTTTACTTGTTCTGTAACACATCATCCCGTGACCAACCCTTAGTCACATTGAGATCATTATGATGATGTCTTACCGAGTGGGCCCAGAGATACCTCTCCGTCATGCGGAGTGACAAATCCCAGTCTCGATTCGTGCCAACCCAACAGACACTTTCGGAGATACCCGTAGTGCACCTTTATAGTCACCCAGTTACATTGTGACGTTTGGCACACCCAAAGTATTCCTACAGTATCCGGGAGTTGCACAATCTCATGATCTAAGGAAAGGATACTTGACATTAGAAAAGCTCTAGCAGACGAACTACACGATCTTGTGCTATGCTTAAGATTGGGTCTTGTCCATCACATCATTCTCCTAATGATATGATCCCGTTATCAATGACATCTAATGTCCATAGTCAGGAAACCATGACTATCTGTTGATCAATGAGCTAGTCAACTAGAGGCTCACTAGGGACATGTTGTGGTCTATGTATTCACACATGTATTACGATTTCCGGATAACACAATTATAGCATGAACAATAGACAATTATCATGAACAAGGAAATATAATAATAACCATTTTATTATTGCCTCTAGGGCACATTTCCAATAGTCTCCCACTTGCACTAGAGTCAATAATCTAGTTACATTGTGATGAATCGAACACTCATAGAGTTCTCGTGTTGATCATGTTTTGCTCGAGGAAGAGGTTTTGTCAACGGATCTGCGACATTCAGGTCCGTATGCACTTTACAAATATCTATGTCTCCTTTTGAACATTTTCATGAATGGAGTTGAAGCGATGCTTGATATGCCTGGTCTTCCTGTGAAACCTGGGCTCCTTGGCAAGGGCAATAGCTCTAGTGTTGTCATAGAAGAGAGTCATCGGGCCCGACGCTTTGGGAATAACTCCTAGGTCGGTAATGAACTCCTTCATCCAGATTGCTTCTTGTGCTGCCTCCGAGGCTGCCATGTACTCCGCTTCACATGTAGATCCTGCCATGATGCTTTGCTTGCAACTACACCAGCTGACTGCCCCACCATTCAAAATATGCATGTATCCGGTTTGTGACTTAGAGTCATCCAGATCTGTGTCGAAGCTAGCATCGACGTAACCCTTTACGACGAGCTCTTCGTCACCTCCATAAACGAGAAACATATCCTTAGTCCTTTTCAGGTACTTCAGGATATTCTTGACCGCTGTCCAGTGTTCCATGCCGGGATTACTTTGGTACCTTCCTACCAAACTCACGGCAAGGTTTACATCAGGTATGGTACACAGCATGGCATACATAATAGACCCTATGGCCGAGGCATAGGGGACGACACTCATTTTTCTCTATCTTCTGTCGTGGTCGGGCATTGAGCCGTGCTCAATCTCATACCTTGCAATACAGGCAGGAACCCCTTCTTGGACTGATCCATATTGAACTTCTTCAATATCTTGTCAAGGTACGTACTTTGTGAAAGACCAATGAGGCGTCTCGATCTATCTCTATAGATCTTGATGCCTAATATATAAGCAGCTTCTCCAAGGTCCTTCATCGAAAAACACTTGTTCAAGTAGGCCTTTATGCTTTCCAAGAATTCTATATCATTTCCCATCAATAGTATGTCATCCACATATAATATGAGAAATGTTACAGAGCTCCCACTCACTTTCTTGTAAACACAGGCTTCTCCATAAGTCTGCGTAAACCCAAACGCTTTGATCATCTCATCAAATCGAATGTTCCAACTCCGAGAGGCTTGCACCATCCCATAGATTGAGCGTTGGAGCTTGCACACCTTGTCAGCATTCTTAGGATCGACAAAACCTTCCGGCTGCATCATATACAATTCTTCCTTAAGGAAACCATTAAGGAATGCCGTTTTGACGTCCATTTGCCATATCTCATAATCATAGAATGCGGAAATTGCTAACATGATTCGGACGGACTTCAGCTTCGCTACGGGTGAGAAAGTCTCATCGTAGTCAACCCCTTGAACTTGTCGATAACCCTTAGCGACAAGTCGGGCCTTATAGATGCTCACATTACCATCCGCGTCTGTCTTCTTCTTAAAGATCCATTTAATTTCTATGGCTCACCGATCATCGGGCAAGTCAGTCAAAGTCCATACTTCATTTTCATACATGGATCCTATCTCGGATTTCATGGCTTCCAGCCATTTGTCGGAATCTGGACCCGCCATCGCTTCTTCATAGTTTGAAGGTTCACCATTGTCTAACAATATGATTTCTAGGACAGGGTTGCCGTACCACTCTGGTGCGGAATGTGTCCTTGTGGACCTACGAAGTTCAGTAGCAACTTGATCTGAAGTTTCATGATCATCATCATTAACTTCCTCTCTAGTCGGTGCAAGCACCTCAGGAACATTTTCTTGAGCTGTGCCACTCTCTGGTTCAAGAGGCAATACTTCATCAAGTTCTACTTTCCTCCCACTTACCTCTTTCGAGAGAAACTCTTTCTCTAGAAAGGATCCATTCTTGGCAACAAAGATCTTGCCTTCGGATCTGAGGTAGAAGGTGTACCCAATAGTTTCTTTTGGGTATCCTATGAAGACGCATTTTTCCGATTTGGGTTCGAGCTTTTCAGGTTGAAGTTTCTTGACATAAGCATTGCATCCCCAAACTTTCAGAAATGACGGCTTAGGTTTCTTACCAAACCACAATTCATACAGTGCCGTCTCAACGGATTTCAACGGAGCCCTATTTAAAGTGAATGCGGCAGTCTCTATAGCATAACCCCAAAATGACAGCGGTAGATCGGTAAGAGACATCATAGATCGTACCATATCCAATAGAGTGCGATTACGATGTTCGGACACACCATTACGCAGAGGTGTTCCAGGCGGCGTGAGTTGTGAAACAATTCCACATTTCCTTAAGTGCGTGCCAAATTCGTGACTCAAATATTCACCCCCATGATTTGATCGTAAGAACTTGATTTTGCTGTCACGTTGATTCTCAACTTCACTCTGAAATTCCTTGAACTTTTCAAAGATCTCAGACTTGTGTTTCATTAAGTAGACATACCCATATCTACTCAAGTCATCAGTGAGGGTGAGAACATAACGGTAGCCACCGCGAGCCTCAACACTCATTGGACCACACACATCAGTATGTATGATTTCCAATAAGTTGGTTGCTCGCTCCATTGTTCCGGAGAACGGAGTCTTGGTCATTTTGCCCATGAGGCATGGTTCGCATGTGTCAAATGATTCATAATCAAGAGACTCCAAAAGTCCATCTGCATGGAGTTTCTTCATGCGTTTGACACCAATGTGACCAAGGCGGCAGTGCCACGAGTATGTGGGACTATCATTATCAACCTTACATCTTTTGGCATTCACACTATGAATTTGTGTAACATCACGTTCGAGATTAAATAAGAATAAACCATTGACCAGCGGGGCATGACCATAAAACATGTCTCTCATATAAACAGAACAACCATTATTCTCAAATTAAAATGAGTAGCCATCTCGCATTAAACGAGATCCAAATACAATATTCATGCTCAAAGTTGGTACTAAATAACAATTATTGAGGTTTAAAACTAATCTCGTAGGTAAATGTAGAGGTAGTGTGCCGACGGCGATCACATCGACCTTGGAACCATTCACGACGCGCATCGTCACCTCGTCCTTCGCCAGTCTCCGTTTATTCCGCAGTTCCTGTTTTGAGTTACAAATATGAGCAACTGCACCGGTATCAAATACCCAGGAGCTACTACGAGCGCTGGTTAGGTACACATCAATAACATGTATATCACATATACCTTTGGCATTGCCAGCCTTCTTATCCGCTAAGTACTTGGGGCAGTTCCGCTTCCAGTGACCGTTTCCCTTGCAATAAAAGCACTCAGTCTCAGGCTTGGGTCCATTCTTTGGCTTCTTCCCGGCATCTTGCTTACCGGGTGCGGTAACTCCCTTTCGTCCTTCTTTTCCTATTACCCTTGCCTTTCTTGAACTTAGTGCTTTTATTCACCATCAACACTTGATGTTCCTTTTTGATTTCCACCTCCGCTGATTTCAGCATTGAATATACCTCAGGAATGGTCTTTTCCATCCCCTGCATATTGAAGTTCATCACAAAGCTCTTGTAGCTAGGTGGGAGCAACTGAAGGATTCTGTCAACGACCGCATCATCCGGGAGATTAACTCCCAGCTGAGACAATTGGTTGAGCAACCTAGACATTTTGAGTATGTGCTCGCTGACGGAACTATTCTCCTCCATCTTACAACTGTAGAACTTGTCGGAGACTTCATATCTCTCGACCCGGGCATGAGCTTGGAAAACCATTTTCAGCTCTTGGAACATCTCATATGCTCCGTGTTTCTCAAAATGCTTTTGGAGCCCCGGTTCTAAGCTGTAAAGCATGCCGCACTGAACCAGGGAGTAATCATCACTGCGCGTCTGCCAGGCGTTCATAACGTCTTGTTCTGTAGGGAAAACAGGTGCTTCACCTAGCGGTGCATCAAGGACATATGCTTTCCTGGAAGCTATGAGGATAATCCTCAAGTTACGAACCCAGTCCATGTAGTTGCTGCCATCGTCTTTCAGCTTGGTTTTCTCTAGGAACGCGTTGAAGTTGAGGGCAACATTAGCATGGGCCATTTGATCTACAATACATATTGCAAAGATTTTTAGACTATGTTCATGATAATTAAGTTCATCTAATCAAATTATTTAATGAACTCCCACTCAGATAGACATCCCTCTAGTCATCTAAGTGATACATGATCCGAGTCAACTAGGCCGTGTCCGATCATCATGTGAGACGGACTAGTCATCATCGGTGAACATCTTCATGTTGATCGTATCTTCTATACGACTCATGTTCGACCTTTCGGTCTTCCGTGTTCCGAGGCCATGTCTGTAGATGCTAGGCTCGTCAAGTTAACCTAAGTGTATTGCGTGTGTAAATCTGGCTTACACCCATTGTATGCGAATGTTAGAACCTATCACACCCGATCATCACGTGGTGCTTCGGAACAATGGACCTTAGCAATGGTGCACTGTTAGGGGGAACACCATTCTTGAAATTTACTGAGGGATCATCTTATTTATGCTACCGTCGTTCTAAGCAAATAAGATGTAAAAACATGATAAACATCACATGCAATCAAATAGTGACATGATATGGCCAATATGATTTTGCTCCTTTTGATCTCCATCTTCGGGGCACCATGATCATCATCGTCACTGGCATGACACCATGACCTCCATCATCATGATATCCATCATTGTGTCTTCATGAAGTTGTCTCGCCAACTATTACTTCTACTACTATGGATAACGGTTAGCGATAAAGTAAAGTAATTACATGATGTTTATGTTGACACGCAGGTCATAAACAAATTAAGACAACTCCTATGGCTCCTGCCGGTTGTCATACTCATCGACATGAAAGTCGTGATTCCTATCCTATTACAATAGCATGAACATCTCATACATCACATATAGATCATTCATCATTCATCACAACTTTGGCCATATCATATCACAAACCACTTGCTGCAAAAACAAGTTAGACGTCCTCTAATTGTTGTTGCAAGTTTTACGTGGCTGAATTAGGGTTCTAGCAAGAACGTCTTCTTACCTACGTTAAAGCCACAACGTGATTTGTCAACTTCTATTTACCCTTCATAAGGACCCTGTTCATCGAATCCGCTCCAACTAAAGTGGGAGAGACAGACACCCGCCAGCCACCTTATGCAACTAGTGCATGTTAGTCGGTGGAACCGGTCTCACGTAAGCGTACGTGTAAGGTTGGTCCGGGCCGCTTCATCCCACAATACCGCTGAAGCAAGAAAAGACTAGTAACGGCAAGAAAGTTGACAAATCTACGCCCACAACTAATTGTGTTCTACTCGCGCAAGAAGAACTACGCATAGACCTAGCTCATATGCCACTGTTGGGGAACGTTGCAGAAAACAAAAATTTTCCTACTCGTTTCACCAAGATCATCTAGGAGTTCATCTAGCAACGAGTCATTGGATGCATCTACATACCTTTGTAGATCGCGCACGGAAGCGTTCAAAAGAACGGTGAATGAGTAAGTACTCGACGTGATCCAAATCACCGATGACCAAGCGCCGAACGGACGGCACCTCCGCGTTCAACACACGTACGGGACGGGAGACGTCTCCTCCTTCTTGATCCAGCAAGGGGGAGAGAGGTTGATGAAGATCCAGCAGCACGACGGCGTGGTGGTGGATGCAGGGCGTCACAGTAGCAGGGCTTCGCCTATACTACGAAGAGAGACGTAACGGGGAGAGAGGGAGGCGCCAGGGGCTGGGGTATGAAGTCCCTCCTCTCCCCCACTATATATAGGAGGGCCAAGGGGGGTGCGCAGCCTAGGAGATCCAATCTCCTAGGTGCGGCGGCCAAGGGGAGGTTTCCCTCCCCCCCAAGGCACCTTACCTTCCACTAGTGGGACTCCTTCCCCATGGAAACCCTAGGCGCATGGGCCTATAGGGGCTGGTGCCCTTGGCCCATATAGGCCAAGGCGCACCCCTACAGCCCATGTGGCCCCCCGGGACAGGTGGCCCCACCCGGTGGACCCCCGGGACCCTTCCGGTGGTCCCGGTACAATACCGATAACCCCGAAACTTGTCCCGATGGCCGAAACAGCACTTCCTATATATAATTCTTTACCTCCGGACCATTCCGGAACTCCTCGTGACGTCCGGGATCTCATCCGGGACTCCGAACAACATTCGGGTTACTGCATATACATATCTCACAACCCTAGCGTCACCGAACCTTAAGTGTGTAGACCCTACGGGTTCGGGAGACAAGAGACATGACCGAGACGACTCTCCGGTCAATAACCAACAGCGGGATCTGGATACCCATGTTGGCTCCCACATGCTCCACGATGATCTCATCGGATGAACCACGATGTCGAGGATTCAATCAACCCCGTATGCAATTCCCTTTGTCAATCGATAGTTACTTGCCCGAGATTCGATCGTCGGTATCCCAATACCTCGTTCAATCTCGTTACCGGCAAGTCACTTTACTCGTACCGTAATGCATGATCCCGTGACCAGACACTTGGTCACTTTGAGCTCATTATGATGATGCATTACCGAGTGGGCCCAGTGATACCTCTCCGTCATACGGAGTGACAAATCCCAGTCTTGATCCATGTCAACCCAACAACACTTTCGGAGATACCCGTAGTCTACCTTTATAGTCACCCAGTTACGTTGTGACGTTTGGTATACCCAAAGCACTCCTACGGTATCCGGGAGTTACACGATCTCATGGTCTAAGGAAAAGATACTTGACATTGGAAAACTCTAGCAAACGAACTATACGATCTTGTGCTATGTTTAGGATTGGGTCTCGTCCATCACATCATTCTCCTAATGATGTGATCTCGTTATCAATGACATCCAATGTCCATAGTCAGGAAACCATGACTATCTGTTGATCAACGAGCTAGTCAACTAGAGGCTTACTAGGGACATGTTGGTGTCTGTTATTCACACATATATTACGATTTCCGGATAATACAATTATAGCATGAATAAAGACAATTATCATGAACAAGGAAATATAATAATAAAGCTTTTATTATTGCCTCTAGGGCATATTTCCAACAATATTTCCAACAAATATTATCCCAAAAAACAGTAGAGTTGAAGTAAAAGCATGTCTAACCAACTTGTCGCGCTGTCGACGACAAGGCGGAGTGCGGCGCACCGATGGTCCTGTAGAGGGGAGGGACAACGCCCGCGAGCCTATGAGCTAGGGCATGTCTCTCTCTCTCTCTCCGCGTTTGTGCGGGGAAAGAATGAAGGAGTCGACAAATCAGACGGTCACATGGTGCAGGATCAACAATGGAGAAGGTGACTGATCTGGGCACCCCATCGATGGCTCTCTCTTTTTTGAAAATGCTGCTCTTTTTGTTTATGATGCCACTCCGTATACTCGTCGTTGTTTCCTAATTACGGATGAACACGAGGAATTGCAGAACGGGCAGGAAGCTGAAAATAGCTAGATGTTCAAATCTGACCGGGTTTAAATCGAAAAAGGTACTGCTGTGTCCGAATCGGAAAAAGCCACGCGCAATAATAAGTACAGGAGCCCTCCAAGTAGTACGTACAAAGCAGAAGCCCCACACGAATCGTCAAATCCTAACAGCTCAAACAAAACAAAACAACTCACGAATCGCCTCGCCGCGCCGCCGTTCCCCTCCTCCCGAATCGCCTCGTCCCCGTTCTCCTTCCCCGCTGCGCCAGTCGAACAATGTCGGCATCCCGGATCCCACCACGGACGATGTCGGCGTCGGCCTGCGCCCGGAGACCGCGCAGGGCACACACCTGTTCAAGATCGATGGCTACAGCCTGTGCAGGGGCCTCGGCGTCGGCAAGTCCATCCGGTCCACCACCTTCCGCGTCGGCGGCCACGACTGGTGCGTCTACTTCTACCCCGACGGCGTCAACGAGGACAGCAAGGACTACGTCTCAGTCTTCCTCGAGCTCAAGACCCAGAACGCAGAGGCGAGGGCGCTCCACCATATGAGGGTGGTCGACCAAGCCTGGCCGCCGCCGCCTTTCACGTGGCCGATCCCTAGCCAGTACGAACCGCTGGTGTTTAACTCTACTGATAACTATCACCGCTGCTCGGGCTACACCCATTTCATGAGGAGGACGGAGCTGTGGTCGTACATTCTGGAGGACACCCTTATCCTCGAGTGCAATCTTGCCGTCATCGAGTTGAAGGACGCACAAGAGGCTGATGTCAAGGTTAACTTTGAGGCCCAGGCGCCGCCGTCCGAATTGGTTGATAACCTTAGCAGCTTGCTGGAGGCTACGGAGGGATCCGATGTGTCTTTCAAGGTCAAGGAGGAGGTTTTCCCAGCTCATAAGATCATCCTCGCAATGCGGTCGCCGGTCTTCAGGGTGAAGTTCTACGGCCCGATGAGGGACGAGAATAGCCGCAGCATAACTGTCGAAGACATGCAGCCCGATGTTTTCAGAGGACTGCTTCACTTCATCTACACTGATTCGTTGCCTCCATTGGATTACCTGGATGACGATGAGTATGAAGAAATGCTTAGGCATTTGCTAGTGGCCGCAGATAGGTACGCCATGGAAAGGATGAAGTACATGTGCGAGATCAAACTTTGTGAGGTTCTTCATACCGGGACTGTTGCGACCACCTTAGCTTTAGCCGACCAGCATCATTGCAGCAAGCTCAAAGATGCATGCATTGGATTCATCAACTCTTCAAATAGAATGGTTGGTGTGATGGCAAGTAAGGGGTATGAGTCCCTGAAAAGGACATGTCCTTCTCTCATTGCTGATATATTGGAGAAAGCAGCTAAGACTCGCAGAATTTAGTATGCTGACCGTAGATTAACTTGAGAGTATAATTAGTTCAGTTGAGACCGTAGCAATCTGGGATTAGTCTGCCTATTTCTTGTGTTCTTATAGATCTTTTGTAAAAGGGTAAGTTTCTCAAAGTGTATGTCTTCGATGTCATTGGGCCACCCTATATATGAATCTATGCTAGATCAGTAGCGTTGTTCTACTGTGTTGACTTGACTAGCAGCAGATTTATTGTTTTTCGAAATTCCTTTTATGCAGTCATTCCATTTCTCTAAGTAGAACTAGCCACCATGACCACATCTATTTTGAAATCTTGTGAAACGTTGGAAATAGAAATAATAAGTTACTCCCTCCGTATAAAAATATAAGACATTTTTTGATACTTCGTGGGAGTATTTGGCAAAATAAGTGATCAATGCTGAATGTTCATTTTATATGGAACTTCATAACACCATATTCCTCATGTGTCTCTTATACAATACCAATATCTTTTTAAAAAATCGTCCTTCCCCAACAGAGGCATTGCCTACACCCATTACCTGCCATCGTGTTGTTTGTAACATAATGCCACAAAGCCTAGGCAGGAAGATGGGCTGCCCTTCGATTGTATTTAAAGAAGTATTGATCTCCCATTAGAGTGTAAATCATTTTTTTTGGTGTATCATTTCAAGATTTTGCCTCCAATTATTTTATTTTTTTGAAACTGCCGGGGGGGGGGGGTTGCTCCCCAACTGAATTCATTTAATTTTTTTACTCCAGTTTATAAGGAAAACCAGATAAAAAACTGAACATAATGGCCTAAGTTTATGAGGAAATCAAGCCGAAAAACCGCGCAAGCAACTAAGCCTCGTCAAGCACAGACAGAAGACCAAAGTCGCGCCAAACACACATCGCCGAATTCAGAACTGCCGCTCCAACTTGGTCCGCACGTACTCGAGCTGCATCGCCGCACAAACAGACGCCTTGTAGCCCATGCTACCCAAGACGACCACCATAGACCACGAATGATGCGCCAAAGATGTCCAAGGCCGCCGCCTTGGCATACCAGCCCGACCAATCCCACGGATTGCGTCAACTGGGCAGACGAACTCGCTAACCACGTAGCACCAAGTCGCCACCCACCCATCGTTCGGAGCCGCCGCTCCAACGCCCACCACTTGCACATGATCCACAACGTATAACTCGGACGCAAGTAGGCCACACCGCACGACTTGGATATGCATAGGAAGGTGGCGTTGTCTGGCGTCGTGGTGGTATCGACAGCGGGTCTGGCAAGGTCGATGCATCGGTACCTGCTCTAAATATGGATCGATAGAACATGGTGGCGGCGAACTCTGCAGCGGGTGCATGTGATGCCCGCTGAGAGTGCGCTGGACCGGTGTGTGCCCCAGACCTGGCGATTGCGGCTTGGTTGAGGTCTTCGATTCTAGATGTTGAGTTTGGTGTGAGGTCCGGCCAGTCGGCCCCAGCAATACGCACCCCATCATCAATTAAATAGGAGTAATGACAGATGTTGTCAAGATAATGGCTTCAGACTTATTGATGTATTATTTTGTAAGATTTTGATGAATAATTAATAAAATGGCTGTATGCATTGCCCTGATGCAGAGACCGGAGATAATCTTCCTTTTCGAAAAAAGTTGTCTTGTTATGTTGCACCTCGCCTTGTTAGCCATAAAATGTCTTCGTTTTATTTTTACAAACAAGAGGGCTTCCCGCTTTGCAGGGGCTCTGAGACCGAGTAGGGTGGTGATTTGGTGAGACAAGCCGATAGGCCAGTCCATGCATGCTATCATCCTTGTAACCTAGCATTCTTGCACTTGGGCTGAGCAACCCCTCCTCTGCTCGTTTGTCTCTCTCCGTTGCGCCTCTTGGCATACATAGTGTGAGATTCATCGTAATCCCTATTATTCTATTTCACATATCAATGAAATGATACGCATCTGATGCGTATTTGTAAAAAAAACTGGTGATGGGTGATTTTGTACAATCACGTTGATTGTGTTTTTCAAGATTGAAACACACGGTAGAAACGGTGCTATAAAAATAGCACCAACAGGGAGAACCAGGCTAGTGGAGGTTCAAAGCTAGGACGAAATGGGCCACACCCATTGTCCTCGCATCCTGCTCAATTGGTGTCGGGCCATTCTCCCAATGTTTACAAAATTGCCTCGAAGGTGGTGGCAAATAGATTGAAACTAGTACTGCCAGACATTATCTCTGAAAAACAGTCTGCTTTCATACCGGGAAGATTGATAACGGACAACATTATTTGTGCCTATGAGTGCTTACATTTTATGAAGCGTAATAGGTCGAGAAACAATAACCATTGTGCTTTGAAGTTAGACATGATGAAGGCCTATGATAGGCTCGAATGGCCGTACCTGAAAGCTATTATGGAGAAGTTGGGGTTTGCGCTGTCATGGATAGATACAGTGATGGCAATGATCTCGAGTGTTTCTTTTTCAGTCCTATTCAATGGAGAAAAGCTTGAAAGTTTTGAACCATCCAGAGGAATTCGGCAGGGAGATCCTTTCTCCCCTTACCTTTTCTTGATCGCAGCAGAGGGCCTTTCGTGCCTCCTGAAATCCAGTTCTCAGTCATCGTTGTTGGCAGGTATTAAGGTGGCCGCCGACGACCCCAGCCGTTAACCACCTTTTGTTTGCAGATGACAACCTGTTGCTTTTCAAGACTAGTGTGGAGGGTGCAGAGCGAGTTTCCAACCTGTTGGAAGTATATTGCAATGCGTCCGGCCAAAGAATTAACAATGCAAAATCTACCATATTTTTCAGCAAAGGGTGTTCTCAGATCGTAAGAGATGGAGTAAAAAATCAGCTCCAAGTGCAGAACGAATCCTTCAGCGAGAAATATTTGGGCATGCCAACTGATGTGGGACATTCGAAGAATGGAACATTCAAGTATTTGAGAGACAGGGTGTGGGAGAAAGTGAAAGGCTGGATGGAAAAGTTGTTATCTGCTGCTGGGAAGGAGGTTCTTATAAAAAGTGTGGCTCAGGCAATTCCAGTTTACTCGATGTCTTGTTTCAGACTACCGAGAGGGCTTTGTGACAGTGTAACATTTATTATCAGGCAATTTTGATGGGGAAGCAAGCAAGGAAAACGCAAGCCAACATGGGTGGCATGGGACGTTATGAGTCAACCGAAGTTTATAGGAGGTATGTGATTCAGAGATCTTGAACTTTTCAATCTTGCACTTCTAGCAAGGCAAGCATGGAGGTTGCTGCATGATCCATCTTCTTTAAGCTCGAGAATTTTGAAAGTTGTCTACTATCCAACTTGCTCATTGTTGGAAGCAGAGTTGGGGTCACACCCATCTCAAATATGGAGAGCTATCCTGGATGGCAGGGACGTCATGGCCCAAGGCATCATTCGGAGGATTGGGCATGGTGAGTCAACACACATTTGGGAGCAAAACTGGATACCTAGGGACAGCTACAGAAGGCCGTTACACTCGTTGATCCCGAATCCGCCACGGAGGGTTGCCGATCTCATTCATATAGTTACTGCCTCCTGGAACGAGGAGCTGATATGGTCTGTGTTCATCCCGTTGGACGTGGAAGCCATTCTTAAAATTCCACTTTGCACGAGGCGGATAGACGACTTCTGGGCCTGGAGTGAGGAACCCCGTGGGAACTTTACTGTCAGCTCCGCTTACATAATGCTTGTCCGAACAAAGATGAACCGGGAAGACTGGTTAGAGGGGAGACATGAATCTTCTCATGTAGCGGCAGAAGGGAAGACATGGATGGAACTGTGGAAACTTCAGGTACCATCGAAGCTTAGGGTTTTTATCTGGCGTTTGGCAAGGAACTCTGTACCAGTGGGAGAGCTATTGAATCATCGTAACATGTCAACAACGGCAGCCTGTTATCTTTGTGGAGCTCATGACACTTGGAAACATGCCTTACCGGAGTGTCCTGTATCAAGGAGCACCTGGGCGTTGTCTTCTGAACCAATCATTGATCAACTCAGCATAAACCGGGAGGAGTGCCCAAAGAAGTGGATCTTTCCTATGCATGATGCACTGAGCTCACATGAATTCATTAGATTTGCAATTTCATTATGGCAATTTGGGGCGCTCGCAGAAAAGCTATCTATGAGGATATATACAAGAGCCCACATGCAACACACATTTTCATCAACACTTACCTGACGGAGATTCAAACAACAACACAAGATAGCCATGGTAGTGAGCCAGTCCAATCGCCCCCTGCTAGATGGATAGCACCGCCGGAGAACCATGCAAAGCTAAATGTCGATGCATCAGTAAGCAGAGGAGGCAGCTTTGGAGCAGTTGGAGCAATATGCGGAGATCATGCGGGGATGTTCTTGGGTGCGTCGACAATGCGTTTCAGACTGGGAGACCCAGCTACCCTTGAGGCTCTAGCCATTAGAGAAGGACTGGACTTGTGCAGGGACTTGAACTTGCATCATATTCATGCTGCGTCTGATTGTCAAGGAGTAGTCCAAGAGGTACAAAAGGGCAGTGGAGCGACTTATGGAGCGATTATCCAAGAAATCAAGCAACAATTCTCTTTTTTCACTTCATGTAATTTAGTTCATGAGTCTAGGAGATCGAATGTCGATGCTCACAACTTAGTGAAACATGCACTGTCACTAGCATCGGGACGCCATGTGTGGTTTGGCCAGCCCGACAGGATTCCTTTCGTCCTTGTAAATAGTGTGACGAGTTAAATAAAAATTTCGCGAGGTTGTCTAAAAAAATAGAAAGACAATTTCAAATGTTTAATATTTTCGAAAAAATTGTGAATGTTCCCAAGACATGTGGCCATGACCTCTAAAAGTTCAGATATAAACTCGAAACAAACATTGAGAAACAAAATAGAAACAAATTCAGCATGAATAATGTCACAAAAGACAAAAGCAAAAAAGGACACACTATTCACATGAAGATTTCTCTTTTTGTTTCTCGATGCTTATTTTGATTTTGGATTTGAATTTTCTAGCGGTTGACACAATTTTGCCCGGCAGTTGTTCGGCTGCATGCCTGCATCACGAGTAATGGACATAAATTCAAGTCCATCACTCCCCCGCAAAAAAAAAAATTCAAGTTCATCACTAGAGGAGGGTTGGATGGGTCTCCACCAACAGATCATCGATGGACGTCAGTGGTATCCCTTGTACTAACGGTTGTGCCTTCGCCCATTGGTGGAGACCGATCACCAAATAAGGTGTATTCTCGCGCAGTGCCACGTCCAATTTTCCTTCCAAAACATGCAGAGATGAGCAATCACGCTGCAGAAGTCTAATTGCAACTACATCAAGTCTCACCTGTAGCTCAAGGAACGCACACATGACTACTTAAACTAATCTAAGATATAGAGTTGTGGATCAGTAATTACATAGGTTCATATCGCCCCATACGACAGCCAACGCAGTGGCCACGCTACTAGTACCCCAGCTAATACCAGCTACGAGAGCATCGACGATCGGTCTCATCCGCACGCGGTGAAGCAGAGCAGCAGGGCGGGGTGGTCGTATGACTCCAAGGTGGCGGTGGTGATCGGTGACTCCATCTCCCTCAGTTTGCAGCAGCGCTCACTTGCTGACCTGCTTCATTTGTTTCGCATCGGGGCAAGGCACAAATTAGACCGAGCTCAACAACAAAATTGGATGACATTCTGATTGACAGTAATGTAGGGTAGATTGATTTTGGGAAAGGCAGAAACGCACCTGATGCTGCTGCTGGTGGCTGCGGCAGCTACGCGTTCCCGGTGCCCCTCTTCTTCCTCCCACGGACGCACGCGATTACCGCGGCGACCAGCGCGAGCAGCATGCCGGCGCACAAGGTTATCAGGACGGGATCCTCTGCAGCCATTTTATGAGACCCACTTTATTTAGCAGGCTGCTCTGCGGCGCGTCGATCAAAATCACAAGCAACAGACTGGGGCTCGATGCCACTAACTAGCAAGAAGTACATCAACGTCCAAGAATTAGGAAGGGGAAGGGCTATACTCACTCATATATTTCGCCACGGGCATGGGCCAACCCGTCGGAACTGAGGTCTCGATCCGTAGGAAGCAGTTGTAGCCGAGCACGTCGGCCACGCGCTCGTGCTCGCCGTCGAGGCCCCAGCCGCACGCCCGCACCTCTCGCGCCGAGCCCCCCAGGCACCGGGCGCAGTCCGCCGCCGCGGCGCGGTCCCTCGCGCACTGCGCCCGCAACGTCACCGTGGTCTTCCCAGTGGCGTTGCTCGAGAGCGCGGCCGCGTCGGTGACGACGCGCGCCCCCGAGCTGTTGGCCGCGCCGCGCCCCGCCAGCGACTGCGCGAGCGCGACGAGCGCCCGCGTGTCGAAGCACTTGGGGTTGGAGGGCGGCTTGCCGTCGTCGAAGGAGATGACGGCGGGGAAGACGTCTTCGCCGAAGGAGACGACGTCGCGGAAGACGTCCTCGTGCGGAGAGGAAGCGTTGCCGTCCGCGTAGCCCATGAAGCAGCCCTCGCCCCTCCAGACGCCGGCGCGCCTGCTCGCGCCGCAGCCGGTGAGGTTCTTGGCGGCCGCGGCGAGGCACGCGAGGCACTCCTTGAGCGCGGAGCCGCCCAGGCAGACGCCGCGGGTGAACGCCCCGCCGCTGGACTGCAGGGACGCGAACCCCGTCGGCGCGGCGGCAGCGGGCAGCGCGGCCAGGAGCGGCAGGAGGCTGTCGAGGAAGGCAGCAGCGGCGGCGTCCGAGGGCGGGGGCGGGGCGCAGTCGACCACCACGTAGCCGGTCGGGACACGCAGCTGCAATGCACCAGCGATCAGCAGGAGGAGCGTGAAGAGGATGGTGGCGAGGATGGCTAAGGTGCTGAGCGCGCAGGTGAGCCTCATGGACGCGGCAACAGCGCGCGCCGTGGCCATGGCGGTGAGCCGGTGGAGGAGACGCTGCGCAAGGGAGCCACGAGCACCAGACTCAGTTCATATGCACTGCACCGGGTCGGGCTGGCTGCGTGGAGGAGACGCTGAGCAAGGGAACTACGCTCTTTCCTCTGCCATGCAATACGGTGTGGATGTGTTCCATCGATTGCTAAACTCTGAAAACTGTGATCGCTGCGTGGTTGGTACTGAAATAGAATGTGTTCTCCTTTCCCACCACCTTTCTTTTTCTCTTCGGAAATATGCTTTCACCCCACTTTATAAATAAAACCAACAACAGGTTCATACAATAAATTCAAAGGCTACAAAATAAAATAGTCTGTTGGAACAAAGACAAAAGAAAAAGGGTAAATAAGACCACCAAGTGGTAGCAAGGGGAGGGAGCAGTATACAATTATCCACCGTTGATTTTGTGAGGGTGGTTTGGTCATCTTTCTGGTGATTTCAGCCCATCAGGAATGGATCCATTTGTTGTTACTTATTAGAAGAGGAAAATCGATCGCTCTGTTTGGGCTGTCATTCTGCTTTGACACCCCCCTAAACCCCCCCCCCCCCCCCCCCCCAGCACCCGCTTGTTGGCACATCGCCCTCGGTTCTGGGGACGGTTTTTCGCCCAGTCGTCGCCCCCATCTCGCCCCCAGGCGCCGAAATTGGCCCACTTTGCAACCCAATTTCGGCGAATAAAGGGCCCATATGGGCGAGAATAGGCCCATATTCGGCGTGATTACGCCGTGTCTCGACGTTCAATTATCAACACAATTATTTCTTATCACATATTTCATCACAGAAAAATCAAATACTTCAACAAAATAGTACAACAACAAATAGTTCAATACAAATTATATAGTTCAACAAATAAAAACTCGTATTTCATCACACGGCGTCCCCCTTGAGCCTCCATAGGTGCTCAATTAGATCTTTCTGCAGTTGATGATGCACTTCTGGGTCTCGGATCTCCTGACCCATACTGAGATAGGCAGTCCAAGTTGCCGGTAGCTGGTGATCAACTTCGGCTAGAGGACCCTACCTGTAGTATGGTTCAGTGTCAAACACTGGATCTTCTTGCTCGCTCTCGATGATCATGTTGTGCAAGATGACACAGCAAATCATAATCTCCCACATTTGATCTTTGGACCAGGTCTGAGCGGGGTACCGAACAACAGCAAATCGAGATTGGAGCACACCAAATGCCCGCTCGACATCCTTCCTGCAAGCCTCTTGAAGCTTCGCAAACCAGGCGTTCTTGCCTCCTGCCAAAGGGTTTGAGATCGTCTTCACAAATGTCGACCATCTCGGATAGATGCCGTCAGCTAGATAGTACCCTTGTTGTATTGGTGCCCATTGATCTCGAAGTTCACCGGAGGAGAATGGCCCTCAACGAGCTTGGCAAAAACAGGAGAGCACTGCAGCACGTTGATGTCATTGTGAGTTCCTGGCATACCAAAGAAGGAGTGCCAAATCCAGAGGTCCTGTGTGGCTACCGCCTCAAGCACCACACTGCAATCGCCTTTGGCACCTTTGTACATCCCCTGCCAACCAAATGGGCAATTCTTCCATTTCCAATGCATGCAGTCGATGCTTCCAAGCATCCCAGGAAATCCTCTTGCTGCATTCTGGGCTAGGATCCGAGCAGTGTCTTCCGCATTGGGTGTTCTCAAGTATTGTGGTCCAAACACTGCCACCACTGCCCGACAGAACTTGTAGAAACACTCTATGTTGGTGGACTCGGCCATGCGCCCATAGTCGTCGAGTGAATCACTGGGAGCTCCATATGCAAGCATCCTCATCGCTGTCGTGCACTTCTGGATGGAGGTGAATCCAAGAGCGCCAGTGCAATCCATCTTGCACTTGAAGTAGTTGTCGAACTCCCGGATGGAATTCACAATCCTGAGGAAGAGCTTTCGGCTCATCCGATAACGGCGCCGAAATGTTCTCTCGCCATGAAGTGGAGCATCGGCGAAATAGTTGGAGTAGATCATGCAGTAGCCTTGGAGACGATGCCGGTTCTTTGCTTTCATCCGCCCCGGCGCCGAGCCACCTCGCCGCGGCTTTTCATTGCTCGCCAGCAGCTGGCCGAGGATGGCGAGCACCATGAGATGCTCTTCTTCCTGGATGTCGGCCGCGGCTTCCTCCTCCAGCAGCGCGGTGTAGGATCTAGAAGTAGATGTGTCTAGAGGGGGGGGTGATTAGACACTTCGTGCTAAAGTTGCAATTTTTAAGCCTTTTTGGTTAAGTGGAGTTTAGGCACAATTTCAGCGCACACAATACATATCAAGCAAGCAAGCAAAGAGTACATGAGCAGCAGAATGTAAAGCATTTAACTTGCAACAATGTAAAGGGAAGGGTTTGGAGATTTCAAACGCAATTGGAGACACGGATGTTTTTCCCGTGCTTCGGATAGGTGGTGCTATCCTACATCCACGTTGATGGAGACTTCAACCCACGAAGGGTAACGGTTGCGCGAGTCCACACAGGGCTCCACCCAAGGGCAAATGGTTGCGCGAGTCCACGGAGGGCTCCACCCACGAAGGGTCCACGAAGAAGCAACCACCCACAAAGGGTCCACGAAGAAGCAACCTTGTCTATCCCACCATGGCCATCGCCCACGAAGGACTTGCCTCACTAGCGGTAGATCTTCACGAAGTAGGCGATCTCCTTGCCCTTACAAACTCCTTGGTTCAACTCCACAATCTTGTCGGAGGCTCCCAAGTGACACCTAGCCAATCTAGGAGACACCACTCTCCAAGAAGTAACAAATGGTGTGTATGAATGAACTCCTTGCTCTTGTGCTTCAAATGATAGTCTCCCCAACACTCAACTCTCTCTCATAGGATTTGGATTTGGTGGAAAGAAGATTTTGAGTGGAAAGCAACTTGGGAAGGCTAGAGATCAAGATTCATATGGTAGGAATGGAATGTCTTGATCTCAACACATGAGTAGGTGGTTTTCTCTCAGAACATATGAGTAGGAATGGTGTGTGTGTTCTGATGGCTCTCTCATCGAATGAGAAGGAGGTGGAGGGGTATATATAGCCTCCACACAAAATCCAACCGTTACACAGATTTTTCAATCTCGGTGGGACCGAATAAATCTCGGTCTGACCGAAGTAGTAAACCTAGTGACCGTTAGGAATTTCGGTGGGACTGACATGCAACTCGGTAGGACCGATTCGGTTAGGGTTTGGGCATAACGTAATCTCGGTGAGACCGATTACACAAACTCGGTGAGACCGAGAATATAGCAATGGGAACAGAGAGTTTGCAATCCCATCTCGGTGAGACCGAGATCCCTATCGGTAGAACCGAATTGCTAGGGTTTGGCAGTGGCTTATGACAAGTGAACTCGGTGGCGCCGGATAGGAATAATCGGTAGGTCCGAGTTTGGCTTTGGGTTTAGGTCATATGTGGAAGTGGGAAAGTAGTTGAGGGTTTTGGAGCATATCATTAAGCACATGAAGCAAGAGGCTCATTAAGCAACACCTCATCCCTCCTTGATAGTATTGGCTTTTCCTATGGACTCAATGTGATCTTGGATCACTAAAGATAAAATGAAGAGTCTTGAGCTTGAGCTTTGAGCCAATCCTTTGTCCTTATCATTTTGAGGGTTCCACTTTCACATCCATGCCATGCCATTGTTGAACTTATCTGAAACATGCTAGATAGAAGTGTTAGTCCAACAAGAGATATGTTGTCATCAATTATCAAAACCACCTAGGGAGCACTTGTGCTTTCAGTCTCCCCCTTTTTGGTAATTGATGGCAACATACATCAAAGCTTTTAGATAAGGATATAAAGAACAGCAAGTAAAGCTTTGGAAGAACATGTAGCAAGCATAGGCTCCCCCTACATGTATGCACTCATGTAAATATGAAATATAGAGGCATGTGAGAGCATAAACATGACAGAGTAGGCAATGTGTTACATGTATCTTGGCCATATGCATCAGAGCAAAAGATTATTAAGGAAAATACCTTCATGCTCATGAGTCCTTCTTGCAAACAGTATGTACATAAGCAAGAACTCCTCATACTCATGATCTTGATGCATATACTTACCTTGTGGTCTCGAGTTGGCTTAGGATGGAATGGACCTGCAAACAAGGTTAGATAACACAAGTACGTCCACTAGCCAGAGCAAACAAAAGAAACCACAAGAATGCCAAGACTGGGATGACATGTAGAGAGTGATAACGTTGAATTCAACATGTCCCCAAGAATAAAGATATGCAATGAATTTGGCTGATTTCTTCTCCTTTAGGTGTCTTGCTCCCCCTGAATCTTACATGGGATATTGGGAGAAGATAGGAGATAGAAAATCAGAGCTGAATAGAACTAAATTCAAATGAGTTCATATGAACATGTCTTTCCCCCAAAAAGACATGTGGCATCTCTCCTCTTGAACATTTAGCATCTGGGATCCTTGAGTATTTTTCTCTCCCCCTTAACAACATCTGGGATCCTTGAGACTTTCTCTCCCCCTTAATACTTTTTCTCTCTTGGTGTGATCTCTCTTTCCTACAGGCTTTGATGTGATCTCTCTCTCTCCCCCTTTGACATCAATTTCCAAGAAGGTTTTTCTTGGAATCCGTCGAATAGGTTTGGTCCTTGAGATTCAGTACAAGGCAGAGGATAAAATTGTGATGCTTGTAGAGGACAAGATTCATTGAGGCGAGCTGGAACAGAAGAAATGTCGAATAAGCGGCAAATTGGTTTTCTGATTGTAAAGTCGGTGGCACGAGTGGCATATTTCGGTGGTACCGAAAATATTCGGTTGGACCGAAATTTGCAAGTCGCTGAAACCGAGTTTACACATGGAAACACTTGTCACCTCAGCTCACTAGACAGTAAGATCTCACAAAGATTTGCAATGAATTACCTGAAGGATTTGCAAGGAATTAAAAGCAGAAAATGCAGAACAAACACAAAGAGAAAAGAGAAGAAACTGGAAAGATCTAGATGAAGTTGTTTTTTTTGTTAAAGACAGAAACTAAACATGCATGAGACAAATGCAATACACAGAAAAAGAACACAAGAGAACTTCACTAGCACTCACCTATGTTAGAGTATATTGACTTAGGAGTCAAGTGAGAACACTTGATCATAGGTCATACTCATCGTTTAAGCTCAAAATGGGGTTACCATTTTTCGTTTAAGCATCTTGATGTATTCACATCTTGTTGAGTTGCTTTGACTCATGTCTTGGAGTAAAGCTTCTCTAAGATGGAATAACATACCTTGGGTGGTGGTGTGGTTCTTGCTCATGTAGTTGAACTTGTGTGGGTGCTCAAGGTTGATGTAGCTCATCAAGAGTTGGGAGCACCACTTGGAGTTTGAGTTCATCTACCTACATGGGTTAGTTCTTGCAAGGAAGAGCACTTGTGTATCCAAAAATGACAATCATGAAGCTCAACATAGAATTTGTCAAAGGATATGTTTGAATGGTTTTGTGCTTCCTTGTCTTCAACCACCATTGTGTAGAGTCTTGGTGATGTAGAGATTGCTCAAGATGTGAGTGATCGCAATCTCATGGAATTAGATTCAACCAAGCACCTACATGGGTTAGACAACATGCAAGGTGCAAATATATCCAAGACATAAGATAGTTATCTTAAGAGATATATCATGGATTAGTCATAAGCTCATGTCTTGCATGTATCCAATGGAGTTTCTACTCCAAGTTTGAAGCATCAATGATGTTCAATTCTCCTCTCAACCTGCAAAACACTTTCTCATCAAGTGGTTTATTGAATATGTCCGCTAATTGCTTGTCGGTGCGAACATGCTTAAGATTGATGTCACCCTTAGCAACATGATCTCGAATGAAATGATGACGAACTTCAATATGCTTAGTTCGAGAATGTTGTACAGGATTATGACCAATTTTGATAGCACTTTCATTGTCACATAGCAATGGAACATGTTTCACATATATCCCATAATCTTTAAGAGTTTGGGTCATCCAAAGTAATTGAGCACAACATGAACCAGCGGCAATGTATTCCGCTTCGGCGGTGGATAAGGATACCGAGTTTTGTTTCTTGGAAGACCAAGACACAAGAGATCTACCAAGAAATTGACAAGTACCCGAAGTGGACTTTCTATCAACCTTGTCTCCGGCATAATCTGAGTCGGAATAGCCAACAAGATCAAAAGAAGACCTCTTAGGATACCAAATGCCAAAATTTGGTGTATGGATTAAATATCTCACTATCCTTTTCACAGCCTTAAGATGACAATCTTTAGGAGTAGCTTGATATCGAGCACACATGCACACACTTAGCATAATATCGGGACGTGAAGCACATAGGTATAACAATGAACCAATCATAGAGCGATAAACCTTTTGATCAACGGGTTCACCATCTTTGGTCAAATCATTATGTCCACTAGTAGGCATGGGTGTAGACATACCTTTGCATTCTTGCATGTTGAACTTCTTGAATAAGTCCTTGGTGTACTTTGTTTAAGAGACAAATGTACCTTCCTTAGTTTGCTTGATTTGCAATCCAAGAAAGAATTTGAGTTCACTCATCATAGACATCTCAAACTTCTCTGACATTAGCTTTCCAAACTTTTCACTAAAGAGAGGGTTAGTTGAACCAAATATGATGTCATCAACATAAATTTGGCATACAAAAAGTTCTCCATTAACCTTTTTAGTGAAAAGAGTAGAGTCAATTTTACCAATTTCAAAACCACTTGTAGTAAGGAACTTGGTCAAGCATTTATACCATGCTCTAGGAGCTTGTTTAAGACCATAAAGAGCTTTGTGAAGTTTGTAAACATGATTTGGTTTCTTAGGATTGACAAAGCCGGGAGGTTGTTTGACATAAACTTCCTCCTCTATTTCTCCATTTAGAAAAGCACTTTTAATGTCCATTTGGTACAAGGTGATATTATGGTGATTAGCATAGGCAAGTAAGATGCGAATGGACTCAAGTCTAGCAACGGGAGCATCTGTCTCACCATAGTCCATACCTTCGACTTGTGTGTATCCTTGGGCGACAAGACGTGCTTTGTTGCGAACCACTTGTCCATCTTCATCTTGCTTGTTGCGAAACACCCATTTGGTACCAATGATGTTGTGGTTGTTGTCGGGCTTCTCAACCAATGTCCAAACTTGGTTTCTCTCAAAATTGTGTAGCTCTTCATGCATAGCGTTTATCCAATCCAGATCTTCCAATGCTTCTTCAACCTTCATTGGTTCAATGCTCGAGATGAATGAATAGTTTTCACAGAAGTTAGCTAAACGAGTTTTTGAGCGAGTGATTCTCCCGGTTTGTATATCATTGAGAATTTGCTCGACGGGATGATCTTTGGCAATTCTTGCTCGAACTTGTGAGAGCTTTTTCTTGGGTCTTTGTTGAGCATCTTCTTCATCTTGTTCTTCTTCTTGGCCTTCTTCATTGTTGACTTCGTCGTTCTCTTGTCATGGTGGAGAAGGAGGTTGTTGATGTTCATCTTGACATACTTCCTCGTTTTCTTCATCTTGGTGTGTCCCACTTGTGGATGCTTCCGTGTCGATCCTTGGTTCACCTTGTTGTGAAGTAGAAGCTTCCACTTGGACGGATGAAGTACTCTCCTTCACCTCCGTTGGACGAATTTTGCCAATGGACAAATCTCGAATTGCTTCTAAAGGGTCTTTGTCTCCTACATCAATTGGCAATTGCTCTACTTGCGAGCCATTAGATTCATCAAACTTCACATCTACCGTCTCTTCAACCTTTCGGGTGAAATTGTTGTAGACACGGTAAGTGTGAGAGTTTGAGCCATAACCAAGTAGAAAACCTTCATGAGATTTGGGAGCAAACTTTGAACGACGATGCTTATCAAGAATGTAGCACTTTGATCCGAATACTCGAAAGTATCCAACTTGAGGCTTGTTACCGGTGAGGAGCTCGTATGCCGTCTTGCCGAGTAGCTTGTGAAGATATAAGCGATTTGTTGCGTGACAAGCTGTCTCAACTGCTTCTGCCCAAAAGTGCTTTGGCGTCTTGTATTCATCAAGCATTGTCCTTGCCATTTCAATGAGCGTCCGGTTCTTCCTCTCAACAACTCCATTTTGTTGAGGTGTGTATGTAGCCGAGAACTCGTGTGAAATCCCTTCTTCGTCAAGAAAGGTGTCCACATTTGCGTTCTTGAACTCTGTTCCGTTGTCACTCCGAACCTTCTTGATCTTCACATCAAACTGATTTTGGGCTTTCCTAGCGAAGTTTCTGAAGATCTTCTGGACCTGCGATTTGTCATTGAGGAAAAATACCCACGTAAATCTTGAAAAATCATCAACTATAACTAGACCAAAGGAATTTCCACCGAGACTCTTATAGGCATTGGGACCAAAAAGATCCATGTGAAGCAGCTCAAGTGGCCTCCTTGTGGTCATGATGTTCTTCACTTGATGTCTTCCTCCAACCTGTTTACCTGCTTGACAAGCACTGCAAAGTCTATCCTTATCAAATATGACATCGTTAACTCCAAGGATATGATTTCCTTTAATAAGCTTGTCAAGGTTTCTCATGCCAACGTGACCTAGTCGTCTATGCCACAACCAACCTTTTGAGGATTTAGCAACAAAGCAAGTTTTAGGTTGTGCCTTTTTAGAGAAATCGACGATGTAAAGATCACCTCTACGCATACCGGTAAAGACCATTTTATGATTGTCCCGACGAAATACTTGGCAATCTACCTCAGTAAATAGGACATTCAAACCGAAATCAGCAAGTCTAGATACTGAAAGTAAGTTGTAGCCAAGAGATTCAACGAGCATGACATTTTGAATGGAGCTATCATGTGAGATGGCCACCTTACCAAGGCCAACCACTTTACCCTTTGAATTATCACCAAAGGTGACATATTTTTGAGGACCGTTGTTTTCAGCAAGCTCACGAAACATCTCTTCATCTCCGGTCATATGATCAGTACATCCACTATCAAGAACCCATTCCTTTCCTCCTGATTCATATCCCCGAAGATTTGCCATAAGACCAAAATGTCTCATTGCATCGTCGAGATCGAAGTCACTATCATCATCATCATAATATTCATGTTCATCATGATCTTGTGACTCATCATTTCCTAGAGAGGGTAATTCATTAGATAAATGATCAAAGTGGTTACTTTTATGAATTCTCATAGCTTTGAGTATGATATCATTAATGATTATGATATCATTAATGATTCCAACATCCCCTTTAGCATGCTTAAGTTTGGCAAGTTCAAGAAGACATTTCCAAAACTAGGATCACTAGAGTTCATCTTACTCAAGGCAATAGATTTATGGAGAATTTCATCCAAAGTTTTCAAGGAATGATTGGGAAATCGTTCCTCAAGAAATTTCCATATAGTATAGGCACAATTGAGTAGGCAAACTAGCAATCAAATTTTTGGGCAATCCTCTAATGATGAGCTCAATAGTTCTAAGATTGCGAATCATGTCAATATCTTCATCTAGGGTAGGATGCAAGGGATCAATATGGGGTGCACAAGGGCTAGCAATATACTTGTTCAAATGATATTGATTGAAGATTACAAGCATCTCATTTTTCCACTCATGAAAATACTTTCCATCAAGAATAGGCACTCTATGTCTAAGACTCCCTAGAGTAGACACATCCATCTTCCTCCAATGGTGATTAGACCAAGGCAATGGAGACCAAAGCTCTGATACCACTTGTAGGATCTAGAAGTAGATGTGTCTAGGGGGGGTGATTAGACACTTCGTGCTAAAGTTGTAGTTTTTAAGCCTTTTTGGTTAAGTGAAGTTTAGGCACAATTTCAGCACACACAATACATATCAAGCAAGCAAGTAAAGAGTATATGAGCAGCGGAATGTAAAGCATGCAACTTGCAAGAATGTAAAGGGAAGGGTTTGGAGAATTCAAACGCTATTGGAGACACGGATGGTTTTCCCGTGGTTCGGATAGGTGGTGCTATCCTACATCCACGTTGATGGAGACTTCAACCCACGAAGGGTAACGCGGTTGCGCGAGTCCACCACAGGGCTCCACCCAAGGGCAACGGTTGCGCGAGTCCACGAAGGGCTCCACCCACGAAGGGTCCACGAAGAAGCAACCACCCACAAAGGGTCCACGAAGAAGCAACCTTGTCTATCCCACCATGGCCATCGCCCACGAAGGACTTGCCTCACTAGCGGTAGATCTTCACGAAGTAGGCGATCTCCTTGCCCTTACAAACTCCTTGGTTCAACTCCACAATCTTGTCGGAGGCTCCCAAGTGACACCTAGTCCAATCTAGGAGACACCACTCTCCAAGAAGTAACAAATGGTGTGTATGTATGAACTCCTTGCTCTTGTGCTTCAAATGATAGTCTCCCCAACACTCAACACTCTCTCTCATAGGATTTGGATTTGGTGGAAAAGATTTGAGTGGAAAGCAACTTGGGAAGGCTAGAAATCAAGATTCATATGGTAGGAATGGAATCTTGATCTCAACACATGAGTAGGTGTTCTCTCTCAGAACATGAGTGGAAGTGTGTGTTCTGATGGCTCTCTCTCGAATGAGAAGGGTGGAGGGGTATATATAGCCTCCACACAAAATCCAACCGTTACACAGTTTTCCAATCTCGGTGGGACCGAATCAATAAACTCGGTCTGACCGAAAAGTAAACCTAGTGACCGTTAGGAATTTTCGGTGGGACTGACATGCAACTCGGTAGGACCGATTCGGTTAGGGTTTGGGCATAACGTAATCTCGGTGAGACCGATTACACAAACTCGGTGAGACCGAGATAGTGCAATGGGTAACAGAGAGTTTGCAACCCCATTCGGTGGGACCGAGATCCTTATCGGTAGAACCGAATTGCTAGGGTTTGGCAGTGGCTAATGACAAGTGAAACTCGGTGGCGCCGGATAGGAAAAATCGGTAGGACCGAGTTTGGCTTAGAGTTTAGGTCATATGTGGATGTGGGAAAGTAGTTGAGGATTTTGGAGCATATCATTAAGCACATGGAGCAAGAGGCTCATTAAGCAACACCTCATCCCTCCTTGATAGTATTGGCTTTTCCTATGGACTCAATGTGATCTTGGATCACTAAAATATAAAATGAAGAGTCTTGAGCTTTTGAGCTTGAGCCAATCCTTTGTCCTTAGCATTTTGAGGGTTCCTCTTTCACATCCATGCCATGCCATTGTTGAACTTATCTGAAACATGCTAGATAGAAGTGTTAGTCCAACACGAGATATGTTGTCATCAATTATCAAAACCACCTAGGGAGCACTTGTGCTTTCAGAGTCTTGAGCTTTTGAGCTTGAGCCAATCCTTTGTCCTCAGCATTTTGAGGGTTCCACTTTCACATCCATGCCATGCCAATCATTGAGCTTTCCTGAAATAATCATCTTGGAATAGCATTAGCTCAATGAGCTATATGTTGTTATGAATTACCAAAACCACCTAGGGATAGTTGCACTTTCAATCTCCCCCTTTTTGGTAATTGATGACAACATATAGATCAAAGCTTCGACAAATGATAATAAGCAAGAAATATATCGTCGCTTTGAGAAGTATGTGATAAGTAAGAGCTCCCCCTAAATTTGTGCATATTTAAAATTTGCTTTGGACTGCAAATGCACAAAGAGTTAGAGTCATGGGTTACTCTTCCATGTCACATACATCTTGGTGGAGCGCTCAAAATGATAAGAATGAAATACATGCACTCATCACCAAGAAAAGTGAATGATCACATAAGATAGATAGGATAATAGCATTAAGCAAACATTAAGTGTAGCTTATGATCAAACACATGATCATCAATGTCTCACAAATAATGACGTAGTATCTCAGGCACTCAAAAGCAAACAAGTTCGAAAAACCACCAAATAAAGCAAGAGATAAAAGCAACACTCTCTCTCTCGAAGCCTATGATCTATACATCTTCTCCCCCTTTGGCAACAAGTTACCAAAAAGTTCCTAGAAAATGCATAGTGCTAAATCGACGCTCAGGCTTGATCTTCAGGTGGTGGTGGAGTCCGAATCACTCCAAGGACGAAGGCTTCGGTAGATGCTGAAGTAGTTGCTGGAGTTGGAGCTGAAGTAGATGCTGGAGCTGGTGGAACTGAGGCTGTGGCTGGTGCTGAGGTGGTGGCTCTTGTGTCAGCAACTGGCACGGCAGACGACCTCGGACCTCTTGGCACTCTGGCAAAGGCATGAGTGGTAGTCCTGCCTCTCCTCTCCTGCATGTCCTCCTGGAGCTGCTCCACTGCAGACTGAACTTCCGTTACCTTGACATCCAAGTCATAGAACTTCTGTTCCATGATTCTCTCTAGGCTCTGCTGATTCTGAGTGAGGGTGGCCAGACTTTGCTCAATCCTCAGCGTGGATGCAATCAAGTAACCAAGCTGCTCTTGTTTGGTCTTCAAGAAATACTCAGATGCCTCCTCTTGAGTTGGCATCTTGGCAGCTTTCTCCTTCCTCGCCTTCTCCTTCTTTGCGTAAGCTTGTGTAGACGATGGCTCGTTCTCAGTTATCACAACTTCATTGTCCTCGAAATCTGGACGGATGGGCAGGTGTTCCTTGTCCAACAGATATATGCCCGTGCCCATCTTGGAGTTGATGAGCTCCTGAATTTGAGGGGCATATCCGCAGCTCCTCTTCTGATCTGCTGCAGTCCTCTTAATTGTTTCCACTATGAGGCTCATCACCTTGAACTTCTGAGGCACATCAAACACATGTAGCAAGTTGATAGCATGGCCTCTGATCATCTTGTGATCTCCAGACTTGGGCAGTAAGGTGTGCCTTAGTATCCAATTGATCGTAGGCAGTCCTGATAGAAGGTAATGCATAGAGCCAAATTTGAAGGTGTCAAGAGCTTCATTGGGAATTTCCTTGTACATATTGGACATGGAGTTATGGTCCATCTTCTTCTTGGCATAGATATCCAAGTCATCATCTTGCTCCTCTGGGGCATTTATGATCTGTGCCCACTCAGCCACTGTAGATTGGTACCTTGTACCCTCAGACATCCATGTGATCCTCCCATCTGGATAATAGTGTGCCGTGGAGTAGAATTGCATGATCAGTTCCTCGTTCCACTTTGTGAGCTTCTGCCCAACAAAGTCAGCTACTCCACAAGCATTAAAGCTGTCATATACTCCTGGGTAGTGCTCCTCCTTCTCCTTGATGTAGGTCCAGTCAACCCATCTCATGTCACAGACAATTGGCTTCTTATCTAGCAAAACAGTCTCATAGAAATCCTGCTGCTCCTTGGTGTGAAACCTGTAGTCCACGGCAGTCCTTCTTCTTGAAGCATATGGGTCTGCTTCTCTCCACTTCCTCAGCCCTGAATCTCTCCTGAGCTTCATATCCTCAGCCACAGGATGAGCATCGTTGTGGTCTGGGATCTAGGGCTTTAGCTTTCTCAGGACATTCTCTTCCTCTTCTTCAGCAACAGTCTCAGGCACTGGGGCCTTGTTCTTCTCAGCTGCAGGAATGCTCCTTGTATTTCTCTTAGGCTTTGGCTTGGAGGTAGCTTTGGGCTTAGATGCGGTAGCCCCTGACCTTATGGCATCACCCATCAGCTTGGGTGCCTTGGGTGCTGGTGCAGCTACCTCTTCTTCCTCTTCTTCTTCCATGATGGAAGCCTTGCCAAGCACTCTAGCCACAGTCTTCTTCACCCTTTCCTTTCTTTTCTTGCCCTCAGCTGCAACTTGCTCTTGGGGAGTGGGCTTCTCAGTTGAGGCTCTTGCCTTTGACATGGGCTGCCTGCCTGCTGGCCTTTTGATTTCCAGACCTGGCTTAGTGCCTTGAGCTGGCTCAATTCTCTTGGAAGTGGCCTCTTCCTCTGCCACATAGTCCTCATCTTCGGAATCTGAAGTCCTCTTCTTCCTTTGTCTCGTGGAAGCCTTTGGCAAATTGCTAGGAGTGCTCCTGCTGCCTTCATCAGATGAACTGGAGGGACTAGTGCCCTCACTCATCACCACTTGCTGCTCTGACATATTTTGGCTATCACTTTGATCAGACATGCTGCAAACTGACTGCTGACCCTGTGAATAGATTATAGATGAGATAGAAAGGATGAGCATCACAAAATGCAGAGATTTTTGCAAAAGAATGATCCAAAAACTTAGTTTTAGTTTCCCACTGAAATCATCTCGGATCTACCGATTTTCAAACTCGGTGATACCGAAGCAGTTTTGGAACCTAAACTAGTGAACTCGGTAGGACCGAGTCACAGTTCGGTGGCACCGAGACTGCTAGGGTTTCACCGAGTTCAAAAATCGGTCACACCAATAAGTAATTCTCGGTCAGACCGAGTCTCACTTGTGCAATGGCAAGAGCCAAATCGGTGGGACTGAGTTTTTCAACTCGGTGGGTCCGAGACGGTTTCGGCGAAAACCTAACCCTAAAATTTTCGAATCAAACCTAATCTACGGGCGTTTTGACTGGATAGAAGTTTATCAATCATGGCAAGAATCAATATGATCACAATGTGCTAGGAATCAGATTGAGGAATAGCACAAAGATCAAGTCCATACCCTAGTTCGGCGGGGACTTGCTACGGCGGCAACGGCGGGGCAGAATTCCCGTTGACGGCGACGGAGACCAGCGACTGGAGGCTGCTGGCGGCGAGAAGACGATCCGGAGACCATGAGGGCAGAGCAGGCTATCGCGCGGGCGAAGGGGTTCAGAGAAATTTCCAAAATTTTGCCCGTGACTATATATAGCCCAACCCTATCGGTGTGACCGAGTGGAACAACTCGGTGGCACTGAGATTCATAACTGCAATCAGTTACTGAAACTCGGTGTGACCGAAAGGTTCAAATCGGTTGCACCGAGATCGAAAACCTAGATCAACTTAATGATCTCGGTAGGACCGAAAGTGGAGTATCGGTCAGACTGAGAATCATAAAGAGGTTTTGGTAGTTTAAGTCTATGACGAATCGGGGACTCCGAGCGCTCCTCACACAGAGTGGTTCGAATCTGACTTGATCAAATTTTGTGATGCAGCATGAATAGAGTTTGAGACGAGAAAATCATAGATAGCTAGAGGGGGTTCTTAGGCATTCTTGTCCATCCACTTGGCAAAAGACGATAAAACCAAACAATCAAAACAACAAGTGGATGTCCTCGAATGAGTAAAATATGCAACCAGCATGCTCACACAATAAGATGGCAAATGAAATATGTGGCAAGGCATGCACAACCAATTCTAGCATCTATCAAGCAATTTGCGATGACTAGGTCATCTATATATGAGTATATTGACTAGGAGTCAAGTGAGAGCACTTGATCATAGGTCATACTCATCGTTTAAGCTCAAGTGGGGTTACCACTTTTACATAAGGCATTGTTTTGTTCACATCTTTAGAGTTGCTTTAGCTCAAGTCTTAGAGTAAAGCTCCCCCTAGATGTGATATCCCCCCTAAGAGGGATGAACTAACCTTGGGTTTTGTCAGAAGCAACCACCCACAAAGGGTCCACGAAGAAGCAACCTTGTCTATCCCACCATGGCCATCGCCCACACAGGACTTGCCTCACTAGCGGTAGATCTTCACGAAGTAGGTGATCTCCTTGCCCTTACAAACTCCTTGGTTCAAATCCACAATCTTGTCGGAGGCTCCCAAGTGACACCTAGCCAATCTAGGAGACACCACTCTCCAAGAAGTAACAAATGGTGTGTAGGTAATGAACTCCTTGCTCTTGTGCTTCAAATGATAGTCTCCCCAACACTCAACTCTCTCTCATAGGATTTGGATTTGGTGGAAAGAAGATTTGAGTGGAAAGCAACTTGGGAAGGCTAGAGATCAAGATTCATATGGTAGGAATGGAATGTCTTGGTCTCAACACATGAGTAGGTGGTTCTCTCTCAAAACATATGAGTTGGAATGGTGTATGTGTTCTGATAGGAGTCAAGTGAGAACACTTGATCATAGGTCATACTCATCGTTTAAGCTCAAGTGGGGTTACCACTTTTACATAAAGAATTGTTGTGTTCACATCTTTAGAGTTGCTTTAGCTCAGTCTTAGAGTAAAGCTCCCCCTAGACGTGATATCCCCCCTAAGAGGGATGAACTAACCTTAGGTTTTGTCGATGATGACTTCATGTAGATGTTGAAAATATGGATGCTCAACGTTGATGTAGATCACTTGGAGCTATCCATTTGAGTGAATTGCACTTTCAATACCTACATGGGTTAGTCCCACAAGGAACAAACAAGGATATCCATAGACATAGAGTGATGCACACAAAAGTTGATGTCCATGAAAACTTTTAGGTTACCTTGTCCCTTGTCTTACCAACAAGAGGGTTTGTGACTCCTTGAACTAGTGCACGATGTGGAAGTTGATTGCACTTGTTCTTGCCAAAATGATGAGAGTGAAGTATGTTGGCGGAGTCACCCTCAAGAACTCTCTAGTTCTTCTTCTTTTGGATCCACATCATCTTGATGGGAATCCTTGGAGTTGTAGTCATACTTGATGAAGTGGAACTTGAAGTAGTCTTGGGAATCCACTTGACTAAGGTCTTTGGAGCTTCTTCAAATGCATCAATTTCCTCTTGAAGCTTGTCCTTGCCTTTTTGCTTGTAGTTTTGTGGTGGAAGATCATCTTGAGCTTGTGTCCCCTTGAAAGAAGTACACTTCTCTTGTTGAGGGACAAACTTTGTCTTGGGGTATTGATCTTCTTCCCACTCAACTCCATTGGCATTGAACTTTCGTTCAAAACCAACACCTTGATTCTTCCGATGCATTCCTTGCTTGCGCACAATTTCCTCGAATTGCTTACTCCCGGCAAGGCTTTTGTACACTCCTTTCTCTATAATTCCCTTCAATAAACTATTTTCTTGCTCAAGTGTAACTTGGCTAAGAGAATCATTAGTGGAATCAAGAGAGCTACTAGAAGTAACAATATTGGATTTAGCATGATCATTGTTACTACTAGAGGAAGAATCTTTCTTGTTCTTGTTACTAGACTTGACTTGAGGCATGTAAGTGGATAGGAGTAAACTCTTGGCAATGTAAGAAGAACTTTTCTTGCGGAGATCATCATTGATTGCTTTTAAGAACTCATGCTCTTGCTCAAGATTGAGCTTTTCAAAGCGTAATTTCTCATGAGCTCTTAAAAGTTCTCGATGATCTTCGAAGATGGTTTCATGAGCTAACTTAAGAGTGTTTAGTTCTTTAGTTAGAGCCTCAATCTTCTCCTTATCATTGTTATTCGTTTTATCTTGATTAGCATGTTTAATTGACATTTCATCATAGTATTCATCGCTAGAGTTGTCAACAAGCAAATCATCACCTAACAAGTCATCTTCATCACTATTGAAATCAACATACTCGGGGTGTGTTACCTTAGGACCTTTGGCCATGAAGCATCTTCCAATTCCTTCATTTGGTGAGTCAAATATGTCGTAGAAGTTGGTTGACACAAGTGCTAGACCGGCAACACCTTCATCTTGAGTATCTTCGGAGCCGGAGTAATAACTTCTCTCGGAGTGGCTGCGGATTCAGAGCCGGATACCCATTCACCAACATGAGCTTGATGTCTTCGTTTTGTGTAGCTTCTTGATGATTTTTCCTTCCTTTCCGAATCCTTGCTTCTCCGTGAGTATCTTCATTCATAACGATCATCTCTACTCCTTCTCTCTCTTGGTGGTGATTCTTTGCTTCTTCTTTTTGGAGAATCTTCTCTTCTCTTGTAGGGAGCCGTACACTCATTGGAATAGTGTCTGGGTCTTCCACAACTGTAGCAGTTTCGCTCTCGACTAGAAGATCTTTTGTCATTGTAGGACCTTGACTTGGAGCTTCTATCTTTGCTTCTACTCTTGTAGAACTTGTTGAAGTTCTTCACCATTAAGCTCAATTCTTCATTGAAGTCTTGTTTCTCACTTGATGATGTAGGGGCTTCACATGAGGCTTTATAGGCACCACTTGATTTGTTGTGAAGTTCCTCTTTATCCTTAAGTGACATCGCATGAGCAACAATTCTTCCAATCACCTCCGTTGCTTGAGATCTTTGTAATTTGGCATCATTTGGATCAATGTGCACACGGTATCATATTTTCCATCCAAGGCTCTTAGAATCTTCTTGATGATGAATCTATCGGTCATCTCTTCACTTCCTAAGCCGGCAATCTCATTTGTGATGAGAGCAAGCCTAGAGTACATTTCAGCGACACCTTCACCATCCTTCATCTTGAACTTGTCAAGTTGGCTTTGAAGCACATCCAACTTGGATTCCTTGACGGAGTCGGTACCTTCGTGCATATCAATCAAAGTGTCCCAAATTTCCTTTGCATTCTCAAGACGGCTGATTTTGTTGAATTCTTCGGGGCACAATCCGTTGAAGAGAATATCACAAGCTTGAGCATTGTATTGCAACATCTTCAACTCATCCGCGGTAGCTTCACGGTTTGGTTCTCTCCCATCAAAGAAGTCACCTTGCAAGCCAACACACACAATAGCATAAACGGCGGGGTTATGTCCAAGAATATGCATTTTCATTTTATGCTTCCAACTAGCAAAATTAGTACCATCAAAGTAGGGACCTCTATGGTGATAATTTCCCTAGCTAGACGCCATACACTCCTAGGTTGTGAAACCAAGGCTATGACCACCAAGCTATGGAGATCAAAGCAAATGGAGACCAAAGCTCTGATACCACTTGTAGGATCGAAAGTATGTCTAGAGGGGGGTGATTAGACTACTTGACCAAATAAAAGCTTAACCTTTTCCCAATTTTAGTTCTTGGCAGATTTTAGCTAATTTAGGACAAGTCAAGCAATCATCACATAATTCAAGCAAGCATGCAAAGAGTATATAGGCAGCGGAAAATAAAGCATGCAACTTGCAATAATGTAGAGGGAAGGGTTTGGAGAATTCAAAAGCAATTGGAGACACGGATGTTTTTCCCGTGGTTCGGATAGGTGGTGCTATCCTACATCCACGTTGATGGAGACTTCAACCCACGAAGGCTAACGGTTGCGCGAGTCCACACAGGGCTCCACCCACAAAGGGTAACGGTTGCGCGAGTCCACGAAGGGCTCCACCCACGAAGGGTCCACGAAGAAGCAACCACCCACAAAGGGTCCACGAAGAAGCAACCTTGTCTATCCCACCGTGGCCATCGCCCACATAGGACTTGCCTCACTAGCGGTAGATCTTCACGAAGTAGGCGATCTCCTTGCCCTTACAAACTCCTTGGTTCAACTCCACAATCTTGTCGGAGGCTCCCAAGTGACACCTAGCCAATCTAGGAGACACCACTCTCCAAGAAGTAACAAATGGTGTGTAGGTAATGAACTCCTTGCTCTTGTGCTTCAAATGATAGTCTCCCCAACACTCAACTCTCTCTCATAGGATTTGGATTTTGTGGAAAGAAGATTTGAGTGGAAAGCAACTTGGGAATGCTAGAGATCAAGATTCATTTGGTAGGAATGGAATGTCTTGGTCTCAACACATGAGTAGGTGGTTCTCTCTCAGAACATATGAGTTGGAATGGTGTATGTGTTCTGATGGCTCTCTCCATAAATGAAGAGGAGGTGGAGGGGTATATATAGCCTCCACACAAAATCCAACCGTTACACAGTTTTCCAATCTCGGTGGGACCGAATCAATAAACTCGGTCGGACCGAAAATGTAAACCTAGTGACCGTTAGAGATTTTCGGTGGGACTGACATGCAACTCGGTAGGACCGATATGGTTAGGGTTTGGGCATAACGTAATCTTGGTGAGACCGATTACACAAACTCGGTGAGACCGAATTTGGTAATTAGCTAACCAGAGAGTTGGTCAGGAAACTCGGTGGGACCGATTTGCTCTTTCGGTGAGACCGAAAGTTACAAAGGGGAAACACTGAATTTACATTGCAATCTCGGTGGGACCGATCCGCTCTTTCGGTGAGACCGAAAAGTTACGAAAGGGAAACAGAGAGTTTGCAACCCCATCTCGGTGAGACCGAGATCCCTATCGGTAGGACCGAATTGCTAGGGTTTGGCAGTGGCTTATGACAAATGAAAACTCGGTGGCGCCGGATAGGAAGAATCGGTAGGACCGAGTTTGGCTTAGGGTTTAGGTCATATGTGGATATGGGAAAGTAGTTGAGGGTTTTGAAGCATATCACTAAGCACCTGAAGCAAGAGGCTCATTAAGCAACACCTCATCCCTCCTTGATAGTATTGGCTTTTCCTAAAGACTCAATGTGATCTTGGATCACTAAAATATAAAATGAAGAGTCTTGAGCTTTTGAGCTTGAGCCAATCCTTTTTCCTTAGCATTTTGAGGGTTCCACTTTCACATCCATGCCATGCCAATCATTGAGCTTTCCTGAAATAATTATCTTGGAATAGCATTAGCTCAATGAGCTATATGTTGTTATGAATTACCAAAACCACCTAGGGATAGTTGCACTTTCAATCTCCCCCCTTTTGGTAATTGATGACAACATATAGATCAAAGCTTCGACAAATGATAATAAGCATGAAATATATCGTCGCTTTGAGAAGTATGTTTTAAGTAAGAGCTCCCCCTAAATTTGTGCATATTTAAAATTTGCTTTGGACTGCAAATGCACAAAGAGTTAGAGTCATGGGTTACTCTTCCATGTCACATACATCTTGGTGGAGCGCTTAAAATGATAAGAATGAAATACATGCACTCATCACCAAGAATAGTGAATGATCACACAAGATAGATAGGGTAATAGCATTAAGCAAGCATTAAGTGTAGCTTATGATCAAACACATGATCATCAATGTCTCACAAATAATGACGTAGTATCTCAAGCACTCAAAAGCAACCAAGTTCGAAAAACCACCAAATAAAGCAAGAGAGAAAAGCAACACTCTCTCTCTCTCTCGAAGCCTATGATCTATACATTTTTATCCCCCTTTGGCAACAAGTTACCAAAAAGTTCCTAGAAAATGCATAGTGCTAGATCGACGCTCAGGCTTGATCTTCAGGTGGTGGTGGAGTCCGGAGCACTCCAAGGACGAAGCCTTCTGTAGACATGGTCGGAGTCGAGACTGAAGTAGATGCTGGAGCTGGTGGAACTGAAGCTGTAGCTGGTGCAGAAGTGGTGGCTCTGGTGTCAGCAACTGGCACTGCAGATGACCTCGGACCTCGTGGCACTCTGGCAAAGGCATCAGTTGTAGTACTGCCTCTCCTCTCCTGCATGTCATCCTGGAGCTGCTCCACGGCAGTCTGAATCTCTGTCACCTTGACATCCAAGTTATAGAACTTTTGTTCCATGATCCTCTCTAAGCTTGCCTAGTTCTGAGTTAGGGTGGCTAGTCCTTTCTCAATCCGCAGGGTGGATGCAATCAGGTAACCAAGCTGCTCTTGTTTGGTTTTCAAGAAATACTCAGATGCCTCCTCTTGAGTTGGCATCTTGGCAGCTTTCTCCTTCCTTGCCTTCTCCTTCTTGGCTTGTGCTTGGGCAGATGATGGCTCATTCTCAGTCATGACCACTTGATTATCTTCAAATTTTGGACGGATGGGCAAGTGTTCTTTGTCCAACAAGTATATGCCCGTTCCCATCTTGGAGTTAATGAGCTCCTGAATTTGTGGGGCATACCCACGGCTCCTCTTCTGATCTGCTGTAGTCCTCTTAATGGTCTCTACCATGAGGCTCATCACCTTGAACTTCTGTGGCACATCAAAGATATGTAGCAAATTGATCGCATGGCCTCTGATCATCTTGTGATCACCTGACTTGGGCAATAAGGTGTGCCTCAGTATCCAATTAATAGTTGGCAGCCCTGACAGAAGATAATGCACGGAGCCAAATTTGAAAGTTTCAAGTGCCTCATTTGGAATTTCCTTGTACATGTTGGACATAGAGTTGTGGTCCATATTCTTCTTGGCATAAATGTCCAAATCATCTGCTTGCTCCTCTGGGGCATTAATCAGCTGAGCCCATTCAACAACTGTGGACTGGTACCTCATACCCTCTGACATCCAAATTATCCTACCATCTGGATAAAAGTGTGCTGTGGAGTAGAATTGCATAATGAGCTCCTCGTTCCACTTTGTGAGCTTCTGCCCAACAAAGTCTACAACTCCACAAGCACTAAAGCTGTCATACACTCTAGGGTAGTGTTCCTCATTTTCGTTCATGTAGGTCCAGTCGACCCATCTCATGTCACAAACAATGGGCTTCTTGTCAAGCAGCACTGTCTCATAGAAATCTTGCTGTTGCTTGGTGTGAAATCTGTAATCCACAACAGTCCTCCTCCTTGAAGCATACGGATCTGCTTCTCTCCACTTCCTGAGCCCTGAGTCTCTCCTGAGCTTCATATCCTCAGCCACAGGATGAGCATCGTTATGGTCTAGGATCTTGGGCTTGAGTTTTCTGAGAACTTGCTCTTCATCATCTTCTTCAGCAGCTTCAGGCACTAGGGCCTTGTTCTTTTCAGTTGCAGGTATGCTCCTTGTATTTCTTTTTGGTGCAGACTTGGGCTTGGAGGCATCTTTGGGTGCTTCTTTGGGCTTAGATGTGGCAGCCCCTGTCCTGATAGCATCACCCATAAGCTTAGGTGCCTTAGGTGCTGGTGCAACAACCTCTTCTTCTTCCTCTTCTTCCATGATGGAAGCCTTTCCAAGCATTATGGCTACGGTCTTCTTGACCCTTTCCTTCCTTTTCTTTCCTTCAGCAGCAACTGGCTCTTTGGGTGCAGGCTTTTCAGTTGAAGCTCTGGCCTTTGACATAGGCTGCCTGCCTGCTGGCCTTTTGATTTTCATCCCTGGCTTTGTGCCCTGTGCTGGCTCAACTCTCATAGATGTGGCTTCCTCTTCTGCCACATAATCTTCATCCTCAGAATCTGAAGTTCTCTTCTTCCTCTGTCTGGTGGCAGCTTTTGGCAGATTGCTAGGAGTACTTCTACTGCCATCATCTGAAGAGCTGGAGGGACTAGTACCCTCACTCATGTGCACTTGCTGTTCTGACACATTCTGGCTGTCACTCTGGTCTGACATGATGAACAAGCTGAGTGCTGACCCTGTGAATAGTTTATAGATGAGGTAGAATAGATGAGCATCACAAAATGCAGAGATTTTTGCAAAAGAATGATCCAAAAACTTAGTTTTAGTTTCCCACTGAAATCATCTCGGATCTACCGATTTTTAAACTCGGTGATACCGAAGCAGTTTTGGAACCTAAACTAGTGAACTCGGTCAGACCGAGTCACAGTTCGGTGGCACCGAGACTGCTAGGGTTTCACAAAGTTCCAAAATCAGTCACACCGATAAGTAATTCTCGGTCAGACCGAGTCTCACTTGTGCAATGGCATAAGCCAATCGGTGGGACCGAGTTTTTCAACTCGGTGGGTCCGAGATGGTTTCGGCGGAAACCTAACCCTAAAATTTTCGAATCAAAAATAATCTACGAACGCATTGACTGGATAGGAGTGTTTCAATCGTGGCAAGAATCATGATGATCACAATGTGCTAAGAATCAGATTGGAGAATAGCACAAAGATCGAGTCCATACCCTAGTTCGGTGGAGACTCACTACGACGGCAATGGTGGGGTAGAATTCCGTTGACGGCGATGGAGACTAGTGACTGGAGGCGGCTGGCGGCGAGGAGACGATCCGGAGACCAAGTTGGCAGAGCAGGCTATCGCGCGGGCAAAGGGGTTTGGAGAAATTTCCAAATTTTTTCCCATGACTATATATAGCCCGACCCTGTCGGTGTGACCGAGTGGAACAACTCGGTGGCACCGAGATTCATAACTGCAAGCAGTTACTGAAACTCGGTGTGACCAAAAGGTTCAAATCGGTTGCACCGAGATCAAAAACCTAGATCAACTTAATGATCTCGGTAGGACCGAAAGTGGGGTATCGGTCAGACCGAGAATCATAAAGAGGTTTTGGAAGTTTATGTCTATGACGAATCGGGGACTCCGAGCGCTCCTCACACAGAGTGGTTCGAATCTGACTTGATCATATTTTGTGATGTAGCATGAATAGAGTTTGAGACGAGAAAAGCATAGATAGCTAGAGGAGGTTCTTAGGCACTCTTGTCCATCCACTTGGCAAAAGGAAATAAAACCAAACAATCAAAACAACAAGTGGATGTCCTCGAATGAGTAAAATATGCAACCAGCATGCTCACACAATAAGATGGCAAATGAAATATGTGACAAGGCATGCACAACCAATTCTAGCATCTATCAAGCAATTTGCGATGACAAGGTCATCTATATATGAGTATATTGATTTAGGAGTCAAGTGAGAACACTTGATCATAGGTCATACTCATTGTTTAAGCTCAAGTGGGGTTACCACTTTTACATAAAGCATTGTTGTGTTCACATCTTTAGAGTTGCTTTAGCTCAAGTCTTAGAGTAAAGCTCCCCCTAGATGTGATATCCCCCCTTAGAGGGATGAACTAACCTCGGGTTTTGTCGATGATGACTTCATGTAGATGTTGAAGATGTGGATGCTCAATGTTGATGTAGATCACTTGGAGCTATCCATTTGAGTGAATTGCACTTTCAATACCTACATGGGTTAGTCCCACAAGGAACAAACAAGGATATCCATAGACATAGAGTGATGCACACACAAGATGATGTCCATGAAAACTTTTAGGTTACCTTGTCCCTTGTCTTACCAACAAGAGGGTTTGTGACTCCTTGAACTAGTGCAAGATGTGGAAGTTGATTGCACTTGTTCTTTCCAAAATGATAAGAGTGAAGTATGTTGGCGGAGTCACCCTCAAGAACTCTCTAGTTCTTCTTCTTTTGGATCCACATCATCTTGATGGGAATCCTTGGAGATGTAGTCGTACTTGATGAAGTGGAACTTGAAGTAGTCTTGGGAATCCACTTGACTAAGGTCTTAGGAGCTTCTTCAAATGCATCAATTTCCTCT
>NC_053022.1:344691532-344728950 GCF_003073215.2 Triticum urartu
GCTAGATGGCTTCTTCTCTCTTTTTGGATCTCAATACAAAGTTCTCCCCCTCTCTTGTGGAGATCTATTCGATGTAATCTTCTTTTGCGGTGTGTTTGTTGAGACCGATGAATTGTGGGTTTATGATCAAGTTCTATGAACAATATTTGAATCTTCTCTGAATTCTTTTATGTATGATTGGTTATCTTTGCAAGTCTCTTCGAATTATCAGTTTGGTTTGGCCTACTAGATTGATCTTTCTTGCAATGGGAGAAGTGCTTAGCTTTGGGTTCAATCTTGCGGTGTCCTTACCTAGTGACAGTAGGGGCAGCAAAGCACATATTGTATTGTTGCCATCGAGGATAACAAGATGGGGTTTATATCATATTGCATGAGTTTATCCCTCTACATCATGTCATCTTGCTTAAAGCGATACTTTGTTCTTATGAACTTAATACTCTAGATGCATGCTGGATAGCGGTCGATGTGTGGAGTAATAGTAGTAGATGTAGGCAGGAGTCGGTCTACTTGTCTCGGACGTGATGCCTATATACATGATCATACCTAGATATTCTCATAACTATGCTCAATTCTGTCAACTGCTCAACAGTAATTTGTTCACCCATCGTAAATACTTATGCTCTCGAGAGAAGCCACTAGTGAAACCTATGGCCCCTGGGTCTATTTTCCATCATATTAAGCTTCCAATACTTAGTTATTTTCATTGCCTTTTATTTTACTTTGCATCTTTATTATAAAAATACCAAAAATATTATCTTATCATATCTATCAGATCTCACTCTCGTAAGTGATCGTGTAGGGATTGACAACCCCTTATCGCGTTGGTTGCGAGGATTTATTTGTTTGTGTAGGTGCGAGGGACTCGTGCGTGGCCTCCTACTAGATTGATACCTTGGTTCTCAAATACCGAGGGAAATACTTACGCTACTTTGCTGCATCACCCTTTCCTCTTCAAGGGAAAACCAACGCAAGTGCTCAAGAGGTAGCAAGAAGGATTTCTAGCGCCGTTGCCGGGGAGGTCTACGCAAAAGTTAACACACCAAGTACCCATCACAAATCCTTATCTTCTCTCACATTACATTTATTTACCATTTGCTCCCGTTTTTCCTCTCCCCCCACTTCACCCTTGCCGTTTTATTTCGGCCCTCTCTCTCTACTCCATCTCTTTCTCTATTTGCCTTTTTTGCCCTTGCTTTTGTTTGCTTTGTGTTGTTCGTTTGCTTGTCACGATGGCTCAAGATAATACTAAATTATTGTGACTTCACAATACGAACAACAATGATTTTATTAGCACTCCGATTGATCCTCTTCCCGATGCTGAATCTTGTGAAATAAATGCTGCTTTGCTGAATCTTGTTCATGAAAGATCCGTTCTCCGGCCTTCCTAGTGAAGATGCCGCTACCCATCTAAATAGCTTCGTTGATTTGTGTGATATGCAAAAGAAGAAAGATGTGGATAATGATATTGTTAAATTGAAGCTATTTCCTTTTTCACTTAGAGATCGTGCTAAAGCTTGGTTTTCGTCTTTGCCTAAAAATAGTATTGATTCACGGAATAAGTGCAAAGATGCTTTTATCTCTAAGTATTTTCCTCCCACTAAATCATCTCTTTTAGAAACGATATTATGAATTTTAAGCAACTTGATCATGAACATGTTGCACAAGCTTGGGAGAGAATGAAACTAATGATATGTAATTGCCCTACTCATGGTTTAAATTTCTGGATGATTATACAAATTTTTTATGCCGGATTGAATTTTGCTTCTAGAAATCTTTTAGATTCGGCTGCGGGAGGCACTTTTATGGAAATCACTTTAGGAGAAGCTACCAAAACTCCTAGATAATATTATGGTTAATTATTCTCAATGGCATACTGAAAGATCTACTAATAAAAAGGTGCATGCGATAGAAGAAATTAATGTTTTGAGTGGAAAGATGGATGAACTTATGAAATTATTTGCTAATAAGAGTGTTTCTTCTGATCCTAATGATATGCCCTTGTCTACTTTGATTTAAAATAATAATGAATCTATGGACGTGAATTTTGTTGGTAGGAACAATTTTGGTAACAACGCGTATAGAGGAAATTTAATCCTAGGCCTTATCCTACTAATCCCTCTAATAATTATGGTAATTCCTACAACAATTCTTATGGAAATTATAATAAGATGCCTCTGAATATTAAAGAATTTATTACTTCACAAAAGAATTTTAATGCTTTGATTGAAGAAAAATTGCTTAAGATTGATGAGTTGGCTAGGAACGTTGATAGAATTTCTCTTGATGTTGATTCTTTGAAACTTAGATCTATTCCACCTAAGCATGATATCAATGAGTCTCTCAAAGCCATGATAATTTCCATTGATGAGTTCAAAGAAAGAACCGCTAGGATGCGTGCTAAGAAAGATGCCTTTATAAGAGCATGTTCTTCTAGTTGCTATGAAAATAAAGATGAAGATCTAAAAGTTATTGATGTGTCCCCTATTAAATCTTTGTTTTGTAATATGAATCTTGATAATGATGGGACTGAATATGATCCACATTTACCTAGAAGGCGTTCCAAGAATTTGGATTTTTTTTATCTTGATGCTAAAATTGATAAAAGTGGGGTTGACGAAATTAAAACCCTAGATGTTGCTAAACCCACTATTATGGATTTCAAGGAATTTAACTATGAAAATTGCTCTTTGATTGATTGTATTTCCTTGATATAATCCTTTCTAAATTCTCCTCATGCTTATAGTCAAAATAAAGTGTTTACTAGACATATCGTTGATGCCTTGATGCAATCTTAGGAAGAAAAATTTGAATTGGAAGTTTCTATCCCTAGAAAGCTTTATGATGAGTGGGAACCAACTATTAAAATTAAAATTAAAGATCATTAATGCTATGCTTTATGTGATTTTGGTGCTAGTGTTTCCACGATTCCAAAGACTTTGTGTGATTTGTTAGGTTTCCGTGATTTTGATGATTGCTCTTTAAACTTGGACCTTGCGGATTCCACTATTAAGAAACCTATGGGAAGAATTAATGATGTTCTTATTGTTGCAAATAGGAATTATGTGCCCGTAGATTTTATTGTTCTTGACATAGATTGCAATCCTTCATGTCCTATTATTCTTGGTAGACCTTTCCTTAGAACGATTGGTGCAATTATTGATATGAAGGAAGGAAATATTATATTACAATTTCCATTAAGGAAAGGCATGGAGCACTTTCCTAGAAATAAAATTAAATTACCTTATGAATCTATTATGAGATCCACTTATGGATTGCCTACCAAAGATGGCAATACCTAGATCTATCCTTGCTTGTTATGCCTAGCTAGGGGCGTTAAACGATAGCGCTTGTTGGGAGGCAACCCTATTTTATTTTTATTCCTTGATTTTTGCTCCTGTTTAGTAATAAGTAATTTATCTATCCTCTGTTTTGGTTGTGGTTTTTGTGTTTAATTAGTGTTTGTGCCAAGTAGAACCGTTGGGAAGACTTGGGGAAAGTCTTGTTACACTTGCTGTAAAAAAACAGAAACTATAGCACTCACGATAACTGCTGCCATTTTTATTTGGAAAGTGATATTTAGTTAATTCTTTTTGCAGATGATTAATAGATAAATTACTAACGTCCATAAATTTATTTTAGGATTTTTGGGGTTCCAGATCTTGCGCTAGCTACATATTACTACAGACTGTTCTGTTTTTGACAGATTCTGTTTTTCGTGTGTTGTTTGCTTATTTTGATGAATCTATGGCTAGTAAAATAGTTTATAAACCATAGAGAAGTTGGAATACATTAGGTATAACACCAGTATAAATAAATAATTAGTTCATTACAGTACATTGAAGTGGTCTTTTGTTTTCTTTCGCTAACGGAGCTCACGATATTTTCTACTTTAAGTTTTGTGTTGTGAAGTTTTCAAGTTTTGGGTAAAGATTTGATGGATTATGGAACAAGGAGTGGAAAGAGCCTAAGCTTGGGGATGACCATGGCACCCCCCAATATAATCTAAAGACACCTAAAAGCCAAAGCTTGGGGACGCCCCGGAAGGCATCCCCTCTTTCATCTACTTCTATCGGTAACTTTACTTGGAGCTATATTTTTATTCGCCACATGATATGTGTTTTGCTTGGAGCGTCTTGTATGATTTGAGTCTTTACTTTTTAGTTTACCACAATCATCCTTGCTGTACACACCTTTTGAGAAAGCCATACATGATTTGGAATTTGTTAGAATACTCTATGTGCTTCGCTTATATCTTTTGAGTTATGTAGTTTTGCTCTAGTACTTCACTTATATCTTTTAGAGCATGGTGGTGGATTTGTTTTATAGAAATTATTGATATCTCATGCTTAACTTAGATTATTTTGAGAGTCTTAAATAGCATGGTAATTTGCTTAAAATCCTAATATGCTTGGTATACAAGATTAATAATAAAACTTTCTTATGAGTGTGTTTAATACTATGAGAAGTTTGATACTTGATAATTGTTTTGAGATATGAAGATGGTGATATTAAAGTTGTGCTTAGAGTAGTTGTGAATTTGAAGAATACTTGTGTTAAAGTTTGTGATTCCCGTAGCATGCACATATGGTAAACCGTTATGTGATGAAGTCGGAGCATGATTTATTTTTTGATTGTGTTCCTTATGAGTGGCGGTCGGGGACGAGCCAGCCACTACAAAAAAAGACACATCCGTTACATTTTGGGCCAAACGATTTTTTTTTCTGTCATACATATGACACTTCTATGATGATAATTGTGACAAAACCCGGTATCATCATAGATGTGGTGGGCTCCTACTTCTATGACAAAAAATCATGGCAGAAAATGGGCTTTTCGTCCTAGGCGGGCCGGAGACGCAGCTGCATGACATTCTTTGGGCCGTCCATGACGGAAAAAACCATGGTAGAAGCGAGGGCAGGAAAATTTAGGGGAGTTCCCGGTTACGGTGGGAGGTCGGGGGCCGAGCGATGCGCGTTTCTCTCGTACACGTACGCGCGTGTGTGCGAGGCGTTGGCTCTAACTGAACCCGAGCGAGGCGTTGGGCTGTAACTGAACCCGAGCGATTACACTGCAGGCTACACATTACTGAACCAGAGCGATCGATGATAGTTAACTGAACCCGATCGAGCGATTCCTTCACTACTGCTGCTAACTGAAGCCGATCGATGCTGCCTCTGGGATGAACAGTGAGCGTTGCGGGGGGGGGGGGGGGGGGGGGGGTTGGATGAATAGTGAGCGGTGGCGTTGCCTCTGGATGAATATGACCCCATGGTGTGGTGGAGGGCTGGATGAACAGTAGACGGTGGAGGGGTGCCCATGGAGGGGTGGTTGAACAGGACCCCGTGGTGTGGAGGGCTGGATGAACAGTAGACGGTGGAGGGGTGGTTGAACAGTAGCCGGTGGAGTAGTGCGTGGTGGAGGCTGGATGAACAGGAGCCCGTGGAGGCTGGAGGAGATCGACGGTAGCCCGTGGAGGCTGGAGGAGGTCGACGGTGGAGATGAACAGTATCCCGTGGAGTCCCGTTTTGCGGTACGCCACACCCCTCCCGATGAACAGGACCCCCGTTTCGACCGTAGCGCTCCAACACAAGTCCGTTTCGTCCGTTTTGCGGTACGCCACACCCCTCCTGATCAACAGGACCCCCGTTTCGACCGTAGGAGGTCCGTTTCCTCCGTTTTGCGGTACGCCACACCCCTCCCGATCAATAGGACCCCCGTTTCGACCGTAGGAGGTCCGTTTCCTCCGTTTTGCGGTACGCCATACCCCTCCCGATCAACAGGACCCCATTCCGAAGGTAGGAGGTCCGTTTCCTCCGTTGTGCAGTACGCCAGGCCTTGTTTCCATCGCCTGTTCCGTCCAAGCCCTCCCGATGAACACGACCACACATTCCGTTCTGACCCAGCCGGTTGGCTCCCACGCGTTCCATTGCCTCCCGATGAACACGACGCATTCCGTTGCCTCCCCATGAACACGACGCATTCCATTGCCTCCCCATGAACACGATGATGACGTTGTTTCTCCGTTCTGACCCAGCCATGTACACGAGCCCTGGCCGTACGTATGCGCGAGTAGGCGTTCGAGACCCCGCCCGTATGTACACATACGTGGCCATATTTTCTTTCTTTCACCCTGGCCGCTGTACGTACGTGTACATGCTATGTGCGCGCCTCTACTACGACACGTACGCGCCTCTACTACGACACGTGCGCGCCTCTACATCCACCAGTATATATGTACGTACACGTTCGCGACCAGAATGACAACACTACGTACGCTTCAACCAGGTGGGTCCCGACTGTCAGGCACTTCCTTGCCTGCGAAGATGTAGCTGGTGGGTCCCAGCAGTCAGGGGGGCAAATCATTTTTTTGCCCGGACGCACTTCCTTGCGTGCGAAGATGTAGCTGGTGGGTCCCAGCAGTCAGGGCAAATGTTTTTTTCACGAAATACGGTGGCCCGTCCGGTGGGTCCCTGCTGTCAGGTGGAGGAATAATTATTTTGCACGTAATAAGGAGGCACTTCCTTGCTGTGGCCGTGGACCCAGCTGTCAGCCTCTCCAGGTACAGTCCACGTCTGATGGAAGCCGTTCCTTGACCACGTTGACCACGCCGCGTCGAGAGCACCAGGGCGGTGGACGACGGCGAGGCCTAGGAAGGGGACGACGCAGAGCCGGGGAAGATGCGGCAGTGGATGCCCACGCGTAGAGGAGTACAAGGGTTCACTGGTTCGCTGCAGTGTGAGGCTGCCGTCGCCGCAGAATAACAGGGGGTGTGGGCGAGTAGAGGGATGGCCTGGCCAGCGGTGGGAGTAGTAGGGGGCGGTGAGGCCTCAGCCGCATCGCAGCCGGCCACGGGAGGCAGGAGCACGAGGCATGATCTGCGCTGGTTTGGGCGGCTGGAGCAAGAAGACCAGAGGTTGAAGAAGCACTACGGCCATTGGATGGACATCGTACGGTCACTAGAGCTAGAATCGTGCATATTGACTAAGTTGACAAAGCCCTCCGTCCCCGTCAACTTAGTAGGCCCACAAGTCAGCCTGCTACTATACTGGGTCCCAGCTAACAGGGGGAGTATTCATTTTTTTGTGCGTAATATGGAGGCACTTCCTTGCGTGCGAAGATATAGCTGGTGGGTCCGAGCTGTCAGAGGCGGTAACATTTTTTTCGTGAAATACAGAGGCCCTTTCGGTGGGTCCTTGATGTCAGGTGGAGGAATCATTATTTTGTGTGTAATAAGGAGGCATTTCCTTGCGTGCGGCCGTGGACCCAGCTGTCGGCCTCTCCACATACAGTCCACTTCAGATGCATGTCGGTCGTTGACCACGTTAACCAGGCCGCGCCGAGAGCACCAGGGCGGTGGATGACGGCGAGGCCTAGGAAGGGAACGACACGGAGGCAGGGAAGACTCGGCAGTTGTTTCCCACGCGGAGGGGAGTACGACTGTACGAGGATTTACTGGTTCGTCTGCCATCGCTGGAGAATAACAACAGGTGTGGGTGAGTAGAGGGATGGCTAGGCCAGCGATGGGAGTACGGTGGGGCAGTGAGGCATGCGCGGCAGCACAGCCGGCCGCGGGGAGGAGGGAGCAGGCAGTCCCGCCGGCGCTTGTTTGAGCGGCTGGAGCAGGAAGAGCAGAGATTGAAGAAGCATGACGGCCGTTCGATGGACATCCAACAGTCACTGCTTGTGCATCAACCTTTTTTTAGGAAAGCCTCAAATCTATGGAAAACAGCATACAACCCATCTGCCATTATTTCTAATAATTTACAGCCCATTTGCTAATTCTTAAGGTTTTTTTGGAGCCCATATTCTTTATGTTAGCATTACAGCCCATATTGTGGCCACGGTTAAAAAATTATATGAAATTCTGCATATTTCGGTGTGGTTCGAACTGTTTTTAATTCCAAAATTTCGAGTCACATTCAAACTGATTTTAAAATAAATGTATATCAATATAAAATCCAACAAATTCTCCATGCATAAAAATTAATGTAATTTAAAATCTCAAAATGAAAAAAAAGATATTTGAAACTAATTACCGGTTTGATGTGTTTTAAAAATGTACAACCCATTTCTCATTACTGATAGGCCATTTTCACGGCCAGCCGAATGAAGCTCTCCTCGTCTTGAAAGATTTGCAGCCCAACAGGCCTGACAAAGCGACTTACTTGGCTAATCAGAAAAAAACTAGGCTGTGGTCGTGGACCCAGCTATCAGCCTCTCCACGTACAGTACTCTTTCAATGGAAGTCAGTCGTTGACCACATTGACCACGCCGCGCCGAGAGCACCAAGGCGGTGGACGACGGCGAGGCCTAGGAAGGGGACGACGCGGAGTCGGGGAAGACGTGGCAGTGGATGCCCACGCGGAGAGGAGTATGAGGGTTCACTCGTTCGGCTGTGGCGTGAGGCTGCCGTCGCCGCAGAATAACAGGGGGTGTGGCTGAGTAGAGGGATACCCTGGGCCAGCGGTGGGAGTAGTTGGGGGCGGTGAGGCCTCCGCAGCATCACAGCCGGCCACGAGAGGCAGGAGCACGCGGCACGACCAGCACTGCTTTGGGCGGCTGGAGGAATAAGACGAGTGGTTGAAGAAGAATGCCGGCTGTTGGATGTAAATCCAACGCCTTCTTAGGCTTCGACCTACTGGCCCACATGTCAGCCAGTCCATTTGTTTTTTAGTCCATTTGGTGGGCTGGGTGAAACAATGATGTAGCATCTATGCAGCCCGTTTAAATCCCATTTGCATTTTTCTCGAAATCCACAGACTTGCTGGGCTGGGTGAAAATATCATGTTGGGCTAGACGGAGAAATGTTATAAAAACATAAACACATGATTGCACGTCAGTAAAATCTTTGCAAGCTTATGTACACAATCACTAGGAGTTAACTTGCCAAGTTATATATAAACAATTATTATTATTAGTTTGTAAGAAGTTTCAACTTACGAAATAAAATATCATTTTAATTTGATGAGTTAATAGTACGTGGGGTATTATTATTTTTTAGGCTAGACGTGGGACAGTGGAGTTGGTTCTAGGGGAAAGTACTGGGAGAAAACTCAGTTTACATCGGAAAAGAAAGTGGGAGAAAATTCAGAGACCTGCTGGGTCCACCTGAGGAGGGGAATATGTTGGGAGGAAGGAGATTCAAAGCACGGCAGCCGAGTGAACTAGTTTTTTTTACAGACAAGTGAACTAGTTTACATACATAAGCAAATAGCCACTAAAAAAGCAATCAAGTTAATGGGTTCTTAAAATAAATATTTCAGACAAAACAGATAATTACGACACATAGGCTAATGCATGAAAGACTCAGATGATAAAGGTGCTTATAAACAAATAAAGTACAACATCTAGACCTTCCTGGCACGCTTGATCATGACGTTGCGACTGTCCGTGTACTCGTCGGTTACGGGAAGGAGACACGCCCTCATGTCCAAGATCTGCCTGTACATGTCGTAGCATGCGTATGCGTCCTTGGCCGCGTAGGTTATGTAGGCTAGATTCAGAGGTACCTCCCACGTGTTCAGGTCGTCTTCTTTCATGTTGGCGTATCAGGGGTCGATGATGGTCTCAGCGAGGTCAACAACGGAGTCCTTCTCCTGCCCGTTGCTGATGATCTTGTATTGCTTCTGGATGTCGACAAGCTTGGTGCACCAGATGGCCGAATCGTCACGTTCTTCCTTGTCTCCACCGTAGTGAAGGTGCAATCGGTGCTGCCGATGAAACAGGCGAATGCTCCAGAACTTGATGCAGCCATAGGACTGAGGCGAGGCAGAGCTTCACCGAGTGCATATCGTTGTTGTACATCACATTCAACTTGGTGCAGCCATAGGACTGGACGGCGAACTCAAAGGGGAACTCCTTGCTGAAGTCCATATCCAGCAGGCTCACCCCTCGGATCACCATTGGAGTCTCTTCGAGTGAACGAGTGTGTAGGCGGCGACAGCAGTTCGTTTTTCAGCTCTTGGGGAACTGGATTGAACAGTAGGCTGAGTGTGTACATGCGACAACAGTTACTACCCCTCCCTCGTCCACTGCATGCCCGGTAGAAGATGCACCCTCGGCCACACGTCGGTTCACGAGCGGGTCTGTATTGGTACTGTAATAACATGAGTTAGTGGTTACTTTACTTAAATTTAGTTAGATTTAATAGAAATTTATACTTAAAACAAGCAATGCATTCGCTCGTTCTATCGGTGCCACAGGATCAACATGCACAACAATTAGAATTATTATTCTCAGGACACACACGATCAGCACATTTGTCGCACTTTCACAAAGATAATACTACCAAGTTTGAACTGTTTGTTACGGTTGTTGTCCTCTGCATCGTCATGCCGTGTTTCCCAGCTTGCAAGATTCAGAACAAACAAGTAAGATCCAAATAATAAGTACAACAAAGATGCCTACACATCTCATTGATTCTCAGCTTGCAAGATTCAAAACCAACAAATAAGATCCAACTAATAAGTACAACAAAGATGCCTACACATCTCATTGATTCCCAGCTTGCAAGATTCATAACCAACAAATAAGATTCAAATAATAAGTACAACAAAGATGCCTACACATCTCACTGATGCCCAGCTTGCAAGATTCAGAACCACCCCATTAGAGCCTTTTGATAAAGTGAATATCGGGATTAAATCCATCTTGGCTAGCCGTGTCATACAATCGAAGAACTTGGCGAATGCTCTTGACCGTCACAACATTTGTAATTGAGTATTCTTGTTTGCACAGCATGTTTGCACAGCACAAACAAGGAGACAGGAGAGCATGATTTCGCTTTAATAGCGGCCTCCTTGAACTCAACCTCCAGCTCTACTTGGATGAGGTCTGCTTGGAGTTCCATGATTCAATTCATGCGCCTTTTTCTGCAGTTTACCTGAAATGAAGCAAAGATTGCATCATTCAGCTAGAAAGAAGTACTTGCTCTTGTGAGCTGGCAGGTTCTTCTTTAGTAGTTGCACTTAAATTGAGGAACATTAAGGTTGGCTGTCCGTCTCATGTAAGGTGCAACTATAATTTTCTTATCCTTTTGTGCAGTTCCACTAAAATAAAGTGCCATTGTGGTGACAGTGACGGCTCCATCTTGCAAAGGCTAATAAAATGTTGCACGAGATTACCAGCAGAACTTGACGGAGATTTTGGAAACTCCAATCACCATTTTGTGCAGTTCCACCAAAATTGAGAGATGTTGCCCACGTGACATTTTAGTTGAACTGCACAAGACACTCATTCTAAAATAAGTGTTTTGTGCAGTTCACTAAAAGGTCAGAATAGCAACAAGGTGAAATGGATATCCCTATCTGCACAAGAAGATAGAAAGTAAACAGTTGCTGGTCAATAAGAATATATGAAACATATACAAAATGAAAAGAAGCATCTTAATTATGTTCATGGCAATCACGTAAGGACAGTAGAAATTCTAAAACGTTAGCAATGCTTCATGTTACCAGAAGCATTACGATCAACAATGAGATTCCTCAAATAGGGGATTACTTTAATGGTGGCATTGCTTGTTTACCAGACACAGTAAATCAACAGCAGCTAAAGAGTTGGTTTAAGGGCATGGGACCGTGGGGACACCAGAACACTCAACAGTGTAAAGGAGAAAATTACTTATCATACTGGGGAAACCAGCAGGAGTGCCATTTGTAACATAGTTTAATTGCATCTTATCACTGGAGGCATTAGATTAACAATGACACTGGTTAGACATGTCCCTAAGGTAACGGTGTGATCGCTTCATTTTACATGTGCCCTTACATTAACAACAACAAAAGGTTGGTATAAGGACATGCGACAGTGGACGCATCAGCACAATGTACCTACAAGGAGGCATAAAGTGGTGATGCCGAGTTTGTTCATGCTATGTGAGGGCAGCAAACTTAATCCTGGATACCTTGTACTATGTCAGGGCAGCAAATCTAATCCTGGAGACCTTTTACTATGTGAGGGCAGCAAATCTAATCCTGGAGACCTTTTACTATGTGAGGGCAGCAAATCTAATCCTGGAGACCTTTTACTATGTGAGGGCAGCAAATCTAATCCTGAGACCTTTTACTATGTGAGGGCAGCAAATCTAATCCTGAGACCTTTTACTATGTGAGGGCAGCAAATCTAATCCTGGAGACCTTTTACTATGTGATGGCAGCAAATCTAATCCTGGACATACTCTGTTGACTTGTCCACCAGCGCCACTTTCTATCCCTTTTTTCAACCAATAATAGATCTGTTCCTTATCCAGTTTGTACTGCGTTTTCCCATTATTTCCCTTTTCAACCAAGAGACCGGTTGGGTATCCGGTCTCTACTACTTTCACCATATTATTTCCTCTTTGAATCAAGTCCTAGATTCATGCTACAACTTTCCCCTTTCTTCGTTGTTTGAGAAAAGCCCTAGATTCGAATGCATGAAGTAGTTTTACCTCTAATAATACTAAAAATTTAGGTGGCTTTGGAAGAGCTGATGGGAGTAGAAAAAGATGCACATGCAGACACGTGGGGAGCTGAGGCAGCAGAGCAAGGCCGCTTTCGAAGAACTTATACCTGAGGGTCGCCGGGATGTCGGCGGCGGCAGGTCGGATCTGCGGACAATACGGTAGGGAGGAAGAAGGGTCGGAGGACCTCCCGAGTTGGCTCTGTGTCGGAGAGAACGACACGGGCAGAGGATCGGGCCCCTCCGGCAGCTGTGGGTTTCCTCCCTTAGCGGCGATGACCGCGTGAACGATGCCTGTGGTCGCCAGCACCGTTTGGAAACGCTGCACGGTGCAGGGCCGCAGGCCGGCGCCTTGGATGATTTGGCACAGCCGACTGCCGCTCTTGTCCATCGCCTCCATAGGTGCTCGTGGCTTCTGGTCACTTGGTCTTGGATTGGAGTGAGCAGTGTTGCGCAGAGACTTGGGAGTAGATGGATTGGAGTGGTGGGGCTATACTAGCAAGTAGTTGTACGTACTAGTACAATAGTGGGCTCACATAGCAATTTTGTCTCATGCAAGAGCCTGGCTATATGTGTGCTCCAATGTTCGCAACTGCAACGTTCGGTTTGCGCTTGGCTCTTCGCCTCTTCGAGAAGACGAACAATGATGTTACTACTACTGCTTCTACAGTGTTGAATCCACTGCTGCATGTCCGTCCACCGTGAGCGGGACGGATAGCTTGTTGTAGAAGTACTACTAAGCAAAAGACTGTCCTCGTTTGCGAGCAACCGCGCGCATGAGTGAGGGAGAAGGCGTATAGTAAAATCAAGCTTCTCCTCGTTGTACGAGTTGACGCGACATATCATAGCACTGGCCCCACATGCTTGCCTCTAAACTTGGCTGAAAGACCCACAATGTACAATATATTTGCTGCAACCTCTAACATTTACCCTGCATCGTTCTGATGCAGAGGCCGGGGAGTCCCCCCTTTTCGAAAAAAACAAATTAAAATATGTATTCCTGTCTTGACTAGATGAGCGTGCAAACTACAATCACCAGGGTGTCAGGTAGGGCCAGAAGACTATTTTGATTTTTTTAAAACTTCGAGACGACCACATAGCATGGAGCCGACCCCAATGATTTTAAGCTTACAGGAACAGTACACACTATCCTAGACTACTCTACACATGAAACTGCCACACGAGTGTCCGGGCTGCGCTTGGCTATTTGCCTCTTCGGGAAGTCAAACAATGATGGAGTACTACTGCACTGGAGGAGTACTACAGTACGCTTCTGGCCACCTGACACCGATTGAACTACTGCATGTCCACCATGAGCGGGAGGGAGAGCGTGTAGCGAAATCTTCTCCTAGTCTTGCCAGCCACCACGCTCATGGGCGAGGGAGGGATGCTCCTGCCTTTGCTTGTATGACAGGTGGGCCCGACAGGTGTGTGGCCAACCTATCATACAGCCAAAGGCAGGTGCAGTTAAGCCCGCAAGGGAGAGGATAATCAAACTTCTTGTTGATGTACGAGTTGACGCGACACATCAAAGCACCGCACTCGATATATTTCAATAATTTGCGTTTACCGATGCATTAATTACAACGCATGCATGCATGCCGTGACTCTCCTTTTGATACTCCCTTCGGTCCTTTTTACTCTGCATATTAGGTTTGTCTGAAGTCAATCTCATCCAACTTTGTCCAAATTTATACAAAAAATTATTAACATTCACATAACAACATATTTATTATTAGATCCATCTCGAAATATATTTTCATATTATATTTATTAGATGTTAATATTTTTTAATATAAATTTGGTCAAACTTAGCAAACTTTGATTTCAGACAAAGCTAATGTGTGGAGTAAAAAGGACTAGAGGGAGTACTTGCTTGTATTGATTTAATGCACCTTGAAGTAGTAAAAAATATGTGATGGTAAAGCTTTGTAATACCCCGGCCCAAGTCGAGAGATGGTTGTGCACGAGGGTGAGATCATGCAGACCGAACAGGACCCGACGATGGAGCTCTCTAAGGTCTTGATGGACCTCACCGTGCTCCACTGCCCCTTGTGCCTCCGCCCCTTGACGCCTCCAGTGTATGAGGTTCGAATACACCTCGTCCGTTCGGCTTATTGAGCAAGGTGCAGGTTTCTTGATTGATGTGCTGTTCGATTGATTTTTGCAGTGCAAGGAGGGCACCTGGCCTGCGCGGACTGCCGTGTCGAGTGCCCCGGGAACCAGCGGCAGTGCCAGAAGTGCGAGCGCGGTGGTGGCTTCGACGTGCGGAACACGGCGGTGGACTCCGTACTTCCGTCGGTGAGGGTGGAGTGCCCGCACGAAGGCTGTGGGCTCTACGTCACTTACCACAAGCTCGCCGATCACCAGAGCGTGTGTCCACTCGCGCCCTACAAATGCCCCATGCTCGTCTGCGGCTATGAAGGCCCGCCGCCGGCGCTCTACCACCACATCAGCACCGCGCATCCCATGCCCGTGCACAGGATCCAGTACGACAAGGTGCTCTAGCTGCAAGTGCCACCGTCGGAGCCACGACTCTTGCTGTTCGCGGAGGAGGACCGCCACACATTTTTCTTGGTCGGCGGTGTGCTTGACATCGGCGCGCCTATCGCCATGTTGGTCGTCTGCATCAGAGCGGGGGCGTCCCCACTGCCGCACTACGTGGCCAAGCTGTGGGCGAACGGCCCACCGGGGGTGCCCAAAGGCACGACCGACGCCGTCAAGGTGGAAATGGAGGTGCCAAGCAGCAAGGATCCCGGGGACGTCGACGTGTAGGAGCTGACCTTGTTGACAGTTCCGCCCAAGCTGCTGGCCGGGGCTAAGTGATACGTCTCCAATGTATCTATAATTTTTGATTGCTCCATGTTATATTATCTACTGTTTTGGGCAATATTGGGCTTTATTATCCACTTTTATATTATTTTGGGACTAACCTATTAACCGGAGGCCCAACCCAGATTTGCTGTTTTATGCCTATTTCAGTGTTTCGAAGAAAAGAAATATCAAACGGAGTCGAAACGAAACGAAATCAACTAGAGAAGTTATTTTTGGAACGAAAGCTACCAGATAGACTTGGACTCCACGTCAGGAGATACGGGAGGTGCTCACGAGGGTGGGGGGTGCCCCCCCTAGGGCACGCCCCTGCCTCGTGGGGCCCCCGTAGCTCCTCCGATGTACCCCCTGCACCCATATATACCTACGTATCGTAAAACTTCCAGAACGGAGATTAGATCGGGAGTTCCGCCGCCAGAAGCCTTCATAGCCACGGAAAACCAATCTATACCTGTTCCGGCACCCCGCCAGAGGGGGCAATCCTTCTCCGATGTCCATCTTCATCATCCCGGTGCTCTCCATGACGAGGAGGGAGTAGTTCTCTGTAACGCCCCGAGTCCGTTGTGCCAGGTGTCCTCCGCTTATTTGCTGTTGTTGGCTTGTCATTTGCTTGCGTGTTGCATCTTGTCATGTCATCATGTGCATTGCATCTTCATGTTTTCAAAACTTGCATCCGTCCCGGTCTCCTCGTTCCGTCCGTTGTCCGTTCTGAGCCTAGACACACTTGCACGCGCCCGCGGCATGTCCGAAATATTATTTTATAAGTGGCTGGAAAATGTTCTCAGAATGGGATGAAAGTTGGCGTGTGGTCTTATTATAGTGTAGATGGACCGCATGTCAAGTTTCATCGCATTCGGAGTTCGTTTGATAGCCCAACCGTTAAACTATATCGACATTATAATCGGTCTAACGTCGGACGTTTTCGGCCTCCAGAAACAGATGCCGGGCCCTCTCTCTCTTCTCCCCCTCGCAGTCTCGCCACAGCCCACCTAGTCCATCCCTCTTCGCTTCCGGAGTTGTGCGATGCGACCGCACGGTCCAAAAACCCTCTCTGCTCAGTGCATCAAAACCCCTCGCGCGCGTGTCCAAAAAGTTGTCCCGGACCCGACCCGGACTGTCGCCACCGTTGTGTCCGGATCATCCCCAAACATCTACAAAACGTCATCGTTTTCTTATTTGGGCTCCCTAACTATTTTATTCGCGACCGTCCGATTACGATCGTAGGGATGAGGTAGCCCCTAACCTAATCCACCTGGTGTATATATATAGGTCCAACCCTAACTTCTAGGGATTCTGTCCCATCGTTCCTCCTCGCCGCCGCCACAATCAAATCCCACATCGGGATCCTCCCTGATCCCCTCGTCCACCTCCTCGAACCAGCACCGTTCGCCCGATTCCCCTATCACCTCAAGCCACCGAGAGCCTTCCAGCCACTGCTCTCGCGTGCCCCTACCCTGAGCTCCTCTCGTGCTCCTCCCTGCTCCCTCGCTCTCGATTGGATCGAGGGGAGGAGCCCCTCGACCCCGCATCACCACCAACCTCCGCGCCGGCGAGCGAACCAGCAGCCACCAGATGAGCGCCGACCTCCTCCCTGACATTCTTCCTCCTTCCCGTGCTCCTCCTCCTCTCTCATTTCCACTCTCTCTGTCCAGGAACTCAGGCAGCGGCCATGGTACCATCCAGCAGGAGCTCTGCTTCGCCTGCGAGCTCTGCCTGCCCTCTGACTCTATCCAGTGGGTCTCGAGGATCTTGCTGCCCGGATCCGCTCCCTCTGGCCACTACCAGTGTCGCCGGAGCCTCTGCAAGAGCCGCGCCTGTCCGCTACTGCTCCTTTTCATCGAGCCGCCCAAGTCCTAGGATGCCGTCGCCGCCACGTCCCAGCACCATGTCCCGCTCCCGTTGGCCGAGCTCGACCCTTCCTCCGGCTAGATTGGTCTCCAGCAAGGCTGGATTCACCCGTCTACTCCATCCCCGTCTTCCCGCCGGAGTTCCCCGCCTCGCCGCTGTCCAGCAGCGCCATCGCCCTGTATTCCCCTGCAACGAACGAGGAGTCCAGCTGCTCGCGTTGACCCGAGCTGCTGCGTCGGCCTGCCTCCCATCCACCACCTGAGGCCCAGCGGACCGCCTCCAAGCCCAGCAACTACCAAGGCCTGCCTTGGCCTCTCCACCGACCGGGCTTGGCCCATGGTGCGAAATCCCCCCCAGCTCCCATGCTCTGTTTAAGGCCCAGTGCATGGATTCGGCCCTGTTATGTTTTATTTTGTGCCAGGATGTTTTTTCTATTTAATTAGAGCACTGCGGATTACAGAAAACCCCTTGCACAACATGCATATAATAACTCACAATTCATGCATCGGATTAAAATGAATTATATATGAAATATGCTTAGTTTTTCATCTAGGTTCATAATATGTCTTTTACATCCATGTTTAAAATGTTTAAAATGTTGTTTGCATATAATTTTCCCCTATGCCATGTTAAAATGCTTTAGTTCATAACTAAATAACCGTAACTCGGATTTTAATAAACTTTATATGTAAATGGGGTAGAAAAATGCCTAGTTTAACATGGTGTACTTGTTTTGCATGTTTATTAACTCTAAAATTATGTTTAGGGCAGAACAGTAACAAACCTAATATATGCATATGGGGATTTACCGGAATTGTTGTTCGTTGCTTCCAGCCTCATTTAACTTGCCTAGATAGGTAGTTTTCATTTGCTTCACCTCTTACCATGTTTAACAACATTTAATATTGTTGGGTGCATAAACAAGATCGAACTAAATACGTTATGTGGTGTTTTGGCAATATGCACCCCGATTGCATATTGAGCTCCACTTAATTTGTAGGATTGTTTGTGCATTATGCCATGCCATGCTTCATTAAACCGGACATGCATCATACTTGTTTGCGCATCGTGCCATGTTGTTGTAGTGGTTGTTTACTTTGTTGTTTGCTTTCTTTCTGGTGTACTTTGTCTCAGTAATCCGGTAACATCGCGTTTGTGAGGAACCGTTCGACTACGCCCGTTTCTCTTCTTCATGGACTCGTTCTTCTTCCTTGCGGGATTTCAGGCAAGATGATCATACCCTCGAAATCACTTCTATCTTTGCTTGCTAGATGCTCGCTCTTTTGCTATGCCTATGCTGCGATACCTAGCACTTGCTTATCATGCCTCCCATATTGTTGAACCAAGCTTCTAACCCACCTTGTCCTAGCAAACCGTTGATTGGCTATGTTACCGCTTTGCTCAGCCCCTCTTATAGCGTTGTTAGTTGCAGGTGAAGATTGAAGTTTGTTCCTTGTTGGAACATGGAGATGTTGTTCCTTGTTGGAACATGTCTACTTGTTGGGATATCACAATATATCTTATTTATTAATGCATCTATATACTTGGTAAAGGGTGGAAGGCTCGGCCTTATGCCTGGTGTTTTGTTCCACTCTTGCCGCCCTAGTTTCCGTCATATCGGTGTTATGTTCCCGGATTATGCGTTCCTTACGCGGTTGGGTGACAATGGGAACCCCTTGACAGTTCGCCTTGAATAAAACTCCTCTAGCATGGCCCAACATTGGTTTTACCATTCGCCACCTAGCCTTTTCTTTCCCTTGGGTTCTGCAGACTCAAGGGTCATCTTTATTTAAACCCCCGGGCCAGTGCTCCTCTGAGTGTTGGTCCAACCCAGAGCATCGTGCAGGGTCATCCCTTGGCAACTTGGGTTACGTCGGCTCCTGTACGCTTAGCTTATCCGGTGTGCCCTGAGAACGAGATATGTGCAGCTCCTATCGGGATTTGTCGGCACAGCGGGTGGTCTTGCTGGACTTGTTTTACCATTGTCGAAATTTCTTGTAATCGGGATTCCGAGTCTGATCGGGTCTTCCCGCTAGAAGGAATATCCTTCGTTGACTGTGAGAGCTTGTGATGGGCTAAGTTGGGACACCCATGCAGGGATTTGAACTTTCGAAAGCCGTGCCCGCGGTTATGGGCAGATGGGAATTTGTTAACGTCTGGTTGTAGAAAACCTAAAGTTGACCTTAATTAAAATACATCAACCACGTGTGTAACCGTGATGGTCTCTTCTCGGCGGAGTCCGGGAAGTGAACACGGTGTTGGAGTTATGCTTGACGTAGGTTGTTTAGGATCACTTCTTGATCATACTTTTATCGACCGTGCTTTGCCTTCTCTTCTCGCTCTCATTTGCGTATGTTAGCCACCATATATGCTAGTCGCTTGCTGCAGCTCCACCTCATACCTTTTTCCCTACCTATAAGCTTAAATAGTCTTGATCGCGAGGGTGCGAGATTGCTGAGTCCCCGTGACTCACAGATACTTCCAAAACCAGTTTGCAGGTGCCGATGAGTGCGTGCAGATGATGCAACCAAGCTCAGGAGGAGCTCGATGAAGATCTTGTCCTTTGTGTCGTTTCGTTCTAGTTGATTAGTAGTGGAGCCCAGTTGGGGTCGATCGGGGACCGTGTCGCATTTGGGGTTCTTCTTTTATTTTGGCTCCGTAGTCGGGCCCTGATTGTATTTCGATGATGTAATGCTTTATTCATGTATTTATGTGAAGTGGCGATTGTAAGCCAACTATATATCTCTTTCCCTTATGTATTACATGGGTTGTGTGAAGATTACCTCACTTGCGACATTGCTTTCAATGCGGTTATGCCTCTAAGTCATGCTTCGACACGTGGGAGATATATCCGCATCGAGGGCGTTACAAGTTGGTATCAGAGCCTTCCCCGACCTTAGGAGCCCCCACTGCTTGGTCGTTTTTAGCAGCCGTTGTTGAGTCTAGAAAAAAATGTTTTGAGTCATTTAGGAATTATATATCGGAGAGTTTAGGAATTCTTTTTACTCCTCAGTCTCCTCATCGCTCTGGTAAGGCATCCTGACATAGAGTTTTGACTCTTCCCTTCTCAAATTTCACTAAATTTTTTTTAGGATCACGCGGGTATCTTGGAATCGTTCCGATGGTTTTGTGACGAGAACATTGTCTTGGTGCCTCCTGTCAGGGGTTTTGTGGCAGTGTCCCGGGGAGTTGAGCTCTGAGGTGTTGTCATCACAATTTTATCGTTGCAGTTCTGGAATACCTGAGTTTAGTATGCCGACATCGAAAATCTCTTTTATGCAGTTCATTGGCGAGATAACCTCGACGCCACCCAGTACTGGGGCGGGAGTTCGGGAGTATTGCCATAACTTGTATAACGGATGCTTTTCGAAGGTTGAGGTAGATGATTTCTGAAGGTTTCTTGGTTATGTGTTGAAGGATGGATCAGCTGGATGTAGGATTTGCTAGACTTGGGTGAGATATTATGCTTCCCCTGTATCCCCAACACCTGATTGCATAACCGGAAAGTTTCGGGAGTTTATAAGTGGGAATTCAAGTAGCGCTTAGGATATCTTTCCGACAGATGTATGATTCGAAATTGGGGTTTGACGTCTAGTGGTCCGCCTATTCATGGTTGGTTTTATAGTGGTCTCGTTGTGTCTTAAAGAGTCCTTGGCTATGCCGACTCGGGGACGCTTCGTATGTCATGTGCACTGCCTTGTACATGATGACGCTGTACGATCGAGCCCGTGTAGGCCCCACCATGAAAACTTCGGATGAAATCTCTATCATATGTTTGTTCCGGCTTATTCTGCAAGCCAATCCTTTTGTTTTTGTTTTGAGTTGTGGTATTCGAGTTGCTTCAATGTCAAATGTTGATTCCATATCTTTTCCTAAACGTTGTTCTCATATTCCTATGTGAATACTAATCCTTCATGATAATCGAGATTGTCATGTCAATCCTTTTCAACCAGTGTGTCTCTCTTCAAGTGGATCCGATCATTTCAACATCCGCAAGAACAACTCAAGTCTTCTCAACAGTGTTTGTTTCATCCATACCAAGTTGTCTTTGTTTTCCCACCCTCCCACCCTTTTCTTCAAGGAATCCGATGTAGTAATCAAGTATCCTTTTATTCATGTGAAGTCTCGCCATTCTTTTCCTTCATGTTCTTACCCGGTGGTTCTCATGAAGATGCTCTACTAGTTCATCATTATTTGCTCTTTTTCTTCTCCGGTGGAACCAATTCAAGTTTTTGGTGTTGATCATATCCCTTTTCCCTCGTTTCTAATGATTTCTCATGCCAGTGCACCTCGTAATCATCCACTTCTCATTATTCAGTTGTTCCGGAGTGCTCAAGATATTTCGAAGATTCGTGTATCCACTCTTCTTTCATTCAAGCTATTTCGAGGATGTTATATCATTCAAGCCTTTTTATTCAACTGGTGCATTCTCCTTTTCAAGTAATCATTTCAACGGTGTTTCTTTTGAGTGGGCCCTAACCCACATGTCTTTTCCCAGGATCTTACCTGACTCTTCTTATTCTCCCGAAGTATTCTCAAATCTTCTAAAGTTTGACGTAAGAATGAATTTTCATCAATCAGAGGGTTTCTCCAAGATCTTTCAAATTCTTTTCATCGTTGGATCAACCTTTCTATTCTTCATTCCGGAGTGCCTCTACAATTATTGTTGGTGTTTCTCATCATCATTCTTAGATTTTGAAGACCAAAGAAGATTTTTCTCTCAATCTTGCTCCATTCTCTTCAAGATTCGTGGTTCTAGTTTTATGCCATCCTATCATAATTGTTTTTGATTGTGACAATTCTTTTCACCTATCCGGAGCAAATTCAAGAGTCTTCTCAGTTTGATCATCCGGAGCCCATGATTTAAGATTTATTCATTCTCAGCTTTCAGCTGTGGTTCTCCAAATCTTACCGGTGCATCATCCAAGTATTCTCGTATCAGCTTGTGATCTCTTCATTCTCATGTATCTAAATTCTCTCAAGCATCTTCGTTCATTTTCTTAATTCTTCCCGGTGTTTCTTTATCTTCCCTTCGGTCATTTCCAATTCTTACGGTGGCTATTCAGGATTTTTTCTTCCTTGCTATAACATCTAGTTATTCGTTGCCAATCCTAACGGTGGTTCATGCAAGAGTTCTCGTCATTCGTTATCGTATATATTCATTTGTTCTTCCCAATCCTACCGGTAACTTGTTGAAGACGTTCTCAAGTTATGCTATATCTATCTTAATCCTTTTTACAGGGATAAGTAGTGTGCGAAATCCATTGCTTATCATCAATTTAATTGATGAAGGACAATCATAATGTAATTCTTATTCTTGTTTCATCCTAATGAATAATTCTTTATTCCGGAGGCCCTTCAAATTCTCGGTTTCATTTGTTTCATCTTCTCTTTTTCCCGGAGTTCCAACCTCTTTCAATTATATTATCACGGAGATCTCTATCTAAATCATTGCGAGGTTTCAATCTTATTCTTTTCATCATTCAATTATTTTGGATCATTCTTTTATTACCGGAGTTCTTCATGAAGGTTCTACATGATGGATTCATCAAGGATTTAATTCCTTCTCGAAGTGTTCATTGACATTCTTTGCTAAGAAGCTAAAGCTTTTCTTCATCTTGCTATCCGGAGTGTAATTCTTTCTTCCGTATCATTGGAGGTGGTATTATGTCATTCTTGATAATTTGAGTTCATGTTTCATGATTCACATGTTATTAAGAATGAGGTATTTTAAATCCATCAATCTCGTCATTGGAGTTACCTTGGGTTATATCTCACCTAAAGCTTTCCCTAAGGATTGTTGCTATTTAGGGTGCTCATAAATGACCCAAGTTCTTCTTTTATCCTCCCGATGAGATAGCTTCTCTTATTCTTGTTGATATCAATCCAATCCATTGTTTCCGTTAGTGGCAGAATTTCACCTCATAATTTGAGATGTATTCCATAAGACCATATCAAGCTTATTCTTTTCATTGTTGGGTTTCCAACAACTCCGTTCGACCACTCTCCTAAGGATGCTTTCCAAGTTCATTTGTGGTAGGAGTTGTCATTTTCTTCTCCGTTCTTTTGTTCCGATGATCTACCTTTGATTCTTTCATCCGGAGGCATTGTGATGTTGCTCTTTTCAACCCATCATCTCGTTTCGTCAAAGATCATGTTCTTTTCATGCTTATCCATTTAACCGGAGTGTCGTGCCCCTTTTAAAGTTCTTTATACTTATCTAGTCTTGCATCTCTTTTCAATCGGAGTGCTGCCCAAAGTTGTTCTTCTTTGTTTCCTCTTTGCTAATGGAGTGCTTTCAACTTCATTTATCTCTGTTGTATTCTTTTCTCGATATGGCTTAACCTTTTCAAGGTTCTTTGGTTTCACTCGTTTGTCAAAGAAGCAACTTAGTTTTACCTCTTATCTTCCTCTTTCTTTTCCCTCCGGTGCCATTCTAGATCTCAGGACGAGATCCTCTCGTAGTGGTGGAGTGTTGTAACGCCCCGAGTCCGTTGCGCCAGGTGTCCTCCGCTTATTTCCTGTTGTTGGCTTGTCATTTGCTTGCGTGTTGCATCTTGTCATGTCATCATGTGCATTGCATCTTCATGTTTTCAAAACTTGCATCCGTCCCGGTCTCCTCGTTCCATCCGTTGTCCGTTCTGAGCCTAGACACACTTGCACGCGCCCGCGGCATGTCCGAAATATTATTTTATAAGTGGCCGGAAAATGTTCTCGGAATGGGATGAAAGTTGGCGTGTGGTCTTATTATAGTGTAGATGGACCACATGTCAAGTTTCATCGCATTCGGAGTTTGTTTGATAGCCCAACCGTTAAACTATATCGACATTATAATCGGTCTAACGTCGGACGTTTTCGGTCTCCGGAAACAGATGCCGGGCCCTCTCTCTCTCTTCTCCCCCTCGCAGTCTCGCCACAGCCCACCTAGTCCATCCCTCTTCGCTTCCGGAGTTGTCCGATGCGACCGCACGGTCCGAAAACCCTCTCTGCTCAGTGCATCAAAACCCCTCGCGCGTGCGTCCGAAAAGTTGTCCCGGACCCGACCCGGACTGTCGCCACTGTTGTGTCCGGATCATCCCCAAACATCTACAAAACGTCATCGTTTTCTTATTTGGGCTCCCTAACTATTTTATTCGCGACCATCCGATTACGATCGAAGGGATGAGGTAGCCCCTAACCTAATCCACCTGGTGTATATATATAGGTCCAACCCTAACTTCTAGGGATTCTGTCCCATCATTCCTCCTCGCCGCCGCCATAATCAAATCCCACTTCGGGATCCTCCCTGATCCCCTCATCCACCTCCTCCAACCAGCACCGTTCGCCCGATTCCCCTATCACCTCAAGCCACCGAGAGCCTTCCAGCCACTGCTCTTGCGTGCCCCTACCCCGAGCTCCTCTCGTGCTCCTCCCTGCTCCCTCGCTCTCGATTGGATCGAGGGGAGGAGCCCCTCGACCCTGCATCACCGCCAACCTCCCCGCCGGCGAGCGAACCAACAGCCACCAGATGAGCGCCGGCCTCCTCCCTGCCATTCTTCCTCCTTCCCGTGCTCCTCCTCCTCTCTCATTTCCACTCTCTCTGTCCAGGAACTGAGGCAGCGGCCATGGTACCATCCAGCAGGAGCTCTGCTTCGCCTGCGACCTCTGCCTGCCCTCTGACTCAATCCAGTGGGGCTCGAGGATCTTGCTGCCCGGATCCGCTCCTTCTAGCCACTACCAGCGTCGCCGGAGCCTCTGCAGGAGCCGCGCCTGTCCGCTACTGCTCCTTTTCATCGAGCTGCCCAAGTCCTATGATGCCGTCGCCGCCAAGTCCTAGCACCATGTCCCGCTCCCGTTGGCCGAGCTCGACCCTTCCTCCGGCTAGATTGGTCTCCAGCAAGGCCGGATTCACCCGTCTGCTCCATCCCCGTCTTCCCGCCGGAGTTCCCCGCCTCGCCGCTGTCCAGCAGCGCCATCGCCCTGTTTCCCCCTGCAACGAACGAGGAGTCCAGCTGCTCGCATTGACCCAAGCCGCTGCGTCGGCCTACCTCCCATCCACCACCTGAGGCCCAGCGGACCGCCTCCAAGCCCAACAACTACCAAGGCCTGCCTTGGCCTCTCCACCGACCGTGCTTGGCCCATGGTGCGAAATCCCCCCAGCTCCCATGCTCTGTTTAAGGCCCAGTGCATGGATTCGGCCCTGTTATGTTTTATTTCGTGCCAGGATGTTTTTTTCTATTTAATCAGAGCACTGCGGATTTACAGAAAACCCCTTGCACAACATGCATATAATAACTCATAATTCGTGCATCGGATTAAAATGAATTATATATGAAATATGCTTAGTTTTTCATCTAGTTTCATAATATGTCTTTTTCATCCATGTTTAAAATGTTTAAAATGTTGTTTGCATATAATTTTCCCCTATGCCATTTAGGTAGTTTTCATTTGCTTCACCTCTTACCATGTTTAACAACATTTAATATTGTTGGGTGCATAAACAAGATCGAACTAAATACGTTATGTGGTGTTTTGGCAATATGCACCCTGATTGCATATTGAGCTCCACTTAATTTGTAGGATTGTTTGTGCATTATGCCATGCCATGCTTCATTAAACCGGACATGCATCATACTTGTTTGCGCATCGTGCCATGTTGTTGTAGTGGTTGTTTACTTTGTTGTTTGCTTTCTTTCCGGTGTACTTTGTCTCAGTAATCCGGTAACGTCGCGTTTGTGAGGAACCGTTCGACTACGCCCGTTTGTCTTCTTCATGGACTCGTTCTTCTTCCTTGCGGGATTTTAGGCAAGATGATCATACCCTTGAAATCACTTCTATCTTTGCTTGCTAGATGCTTGCTCTTTTGCTATGCCTATGCTGCGATACCTACCACTTGTTTATCATGCCTCCCATATTGTTGAACCAAGCCTCTAACCCACCTTGTCCTAGCAAACCATTGATTGGCTATGTTACCGCTTTGCTCAGCCCCTCTTATAGCATTGTTAGTTGCAGGTGAAGATTGAAGTTTGTTCCGTGTTGGAACATGGAGATGTTGTTCCTTGTTGGAACATGTCTACTTGTTGGGATATCACAATATATCTTATTTATTAATGCATCTATATACTTGGTAAAGGGTGGAAGGCTCGGCCTTATGCCTGGTGTTTTTTTCCACTCTTGCCGCCCTAGTTTCCGTCATATCGGTGTTATGTTCCCGGATTTTGCGTTCCTTACGCGGTTGGGTGATAATGGGAACCCCTTGACAGTTCGCCTTGAATAAAACTCCACCAGCATGGCCCAACATTGGTTTTACCATTCGCCACCTAGCCTTTTCTTTCCCTTGGGTTTTGCAGACTCAAGGGTCATCTTTATTTAAACCCCCGGGCTAGTGCTCCTCTGAGTGTTGGTCCAACCCAGAGCACCGTGCAGGGCCATCCCTTGGCAACTTGGGTTACGTCGGCTCCTGTACGCTTAGCTTATCCGGTGTGCCCTGAGAACGAGATATGTGCAGCTCCTATCGGGATTTTTCGGCACAGCGGGTGGTCTTGCTGGACTTGTTTTACCATTGCCGAAATTTCTTGTAATCGGGATTCCGAGTCTGATCGGGTCTTCCCGCTAGAAGGAATATCCTTCGTTGACCGTGAGAGCTTGTGATGGGCTAAGTTGGGACACCCCTGCAGGGATTTGAACTTTCGAAAGCCGTGCCTGCGGTTATTGGCAGATGGGAATTTGTTAACGTCCGGTTGTAGAAAACCTAAAGTTGACCTTAATTAAAATACATCAACCGCGTGTGTAACCGTGATGGTCTCTTCTCGGCGGAGTCCGGGAAGTGAACACGGTGTTGGAGTTATGCTTGACGTAGGTTGTTTAGGATCACTTCTTGATCATACTTTTATCGACTGTGCTTTGCCTTCTCTTCTCACTCTCATTTGCGTATGTTAGCCACCATATATGCTAGTCACTTGCTGCAGCTCCACCTCATACCTTTTTCCCTACCTATAAGCTTAAATAGTCTTGATCGCGAGGGTGCGAGATTGCTGATTCCCCGTGACTCACAGATACTTCCAAAACCAGTTTGCAGGTGCCGATGAGTCCGTGTAGATGACACAACCAAGCTCAGGAGGAGCTCGATGAAGATCTTGTCCTTTGTGTCGTTTCGTTCTAGTTGATCGGTAGTGGAGCCCAGTTGGGGTCGATCGGGGACCGTGTCGCATTTGGGGTTCTTCTTTTATTTTGGCTCCGTAGTCGGGCCCTGATTGTATTTGGATGATGTAATGCTTTATTCATGTATTTGTGTGAAGTGGCGATTGTAAGCCAACTATATATCTCTTTCCCTTATGTATTACATGGGTTGTGTGAAGATTACCTCACTTGCGACATTGATTTCAATGTGGTTATGCCTCTAAGTCGTGCTTCGACATGTGGGAGATATATCCGCATCGAGGGCGTTACATTCTCCCTCAGGGCTGAGGGTATGCACCAGTAGCTATGTGTTTGATCTCTCTCTCTCTCTCTCGTGTTCTTGATTTGGCACGATCTTGATGTATCGCGAGCTTTCCTATTATAGTTGGATCCTATGTTACTCCTCCCCCTCTTCTCTCTTGTAATGAATTGAGTTTCCCCTTTGAAGTAATCTTATCGGATTGAGTCTTTAAAGATTTGAGAACAATTGATGTATGTCTTGCCATGGATATCTGTGGTGACAATGGGATATCACGTGATTCACTTGATGTATGTTTTGGTGATCAACTTGCGGGTTCTGCCCATGAACCTATGCATAGGGGTTGGCACATGTTTTCGTCGTGATTCTCTGGTAGGAACTTTGGGGCACTCTTTGAGGTCCTTTGTGTTGGTTGAATAGATGAATCTGAGATTGTGTGATGCATCTCGTATAATCATACCCACGGATACTTGAGGTGACATTGGAGTATCTAGGGGACATTAGGGTTTTGGTTGATTTGTGTCTTAAGGTGTTATTCTAGTACGAACTCTAGGGCTGTTTGTGACACTTATAGGAATATCCCAACGGATTGATTGGAAAGAATAACTTTGAGGTGGTTTCGTACCCTACCATAATCTCTTCGTTCGTTCTCCGCTATTAGTGACTTTGGAGTGACTCTTTGTTGCATGTTGAGGGATAGTTATATGATCCAGTTATGTTATTATTGTTGAGAGAACTTGAACTAGTGAAAGTATGAACCCTAGGCCTTGTTTCAACGCATTGCAATACCGTTTGTGCTCACTTTTATCATTAGTTACCTTGCTGTTTTTATATTTTCAGATTACAAAAACCTATATCTACCATCCATATTGCACCTGTATCACCATCTCTTCGCCGAACTAGTGCACCTATACAATTTACCATTGTATTGGGTGTGTTGGGTACACAAGAGACTCTTTGTTATTTGGTTGCAGGGTTGTTTGAGAGAGATCATCTTCATCCTACACCTCCCACGGATTGATAAACCTTAGGTCATCCACTTGAGGGAAATTTACTACTGTCCTACAAACCTCTGCACTTGGAGGCCCAACAACGTCTACAAGAAGAAGGTTGTGTAGTAGACATCAAGCTCTTTTCTGCCGCCGTTGCCGGGGAGGTTAGCGCTTGAAGGTATATCTTTAGATCTTGCAATCGAATCTTTTAGTGTCTTGTCTTATCAGTAGTTTAGGTTAGCGCTTCATCTTTTTAATATATTTCGTGAGAATGATGGAAAGGAAAATTTTGCTCAAATGCTAGAAGAAGAAGTCTATAAAATGTTTGGCACTAAATCTTTGCATGATGAGCGTGATTGCAATGTTGTTAGTATGAATTCCTTGAATATCCATGATGCTAATGATATGCAAAGCCACAAGCTTGGGGAAGCTATGTTTGATGAAGATGATATTTTTTGTTCCCCAAGTTTTGATGAGCAAATTTATTATAATGAAAGCATGCCTCCTATTTATGATGATTATATTGATGAAAGTGGATTTGGAGAGGTCATGACTATTTTGTGATGAATCCACTATTCTGGAAGAGGTTCCAATTGATTATGAGAACAAAGTTGCTATCTATGATGATTATTGTGATGACTTGTATGCTATAAAGAATAATGATATCCATGAAACTTGTCATCATGGTTTTAGTTTTCAATTGGATTATGCCTCACATGATAGTTATTTTGTCGAGTTTGCTCCCACTACTATTCATGAGAAGAAGCTTGCTTGTGTGGAGAGTAGTAAAAATTATATTCTTGTAGATCATGAAAAGAATGCTTTAGTTGCTGGTTATATTGTTGAATTCATTCATGATGCTACTGAAAATTATTATGAGGGAGGAATATATGCTTGTAGGAATTGCAATAATATCAAATTTCCTCTCTATGTGCTTAAAATCTTGAAGCTATGCTTGTATTGCCCTCCTATGCTAGCTCATTATTGTTCCCACAAGTTGTTTGCTCACAAAATCCCTATGCATAGGAAGTGTGTTAGACTTAAATGTGCTAGTAATATTCTTCATGATGCTCTCTTTATGTTTCAGTTCTTATCCTTTATGTGAGCATCATTGAAATCATCATGCCTAGCTAGGGGCGTTAAACGATAGCGCTTGTTGGGAGGCAACCCAATTTTATTTTTGTTCCTTGCTTTTTGTTCCTGTTTAGTAAGAAATAATTCATCTAGCCTCTGTTTATATGTGGTTTTTTTCTTTTAATTAGTGTTTGTGCCAAGTAGAACCTTTGGGAAGACTTGGGGGAAGTCTTGATGATCATGCTGTAAAAAACAGAAACTTTAGCGCTCACGAGAACTGCTGCCATTTTTATTTGGAGAGTGCTATTTAGTTAATTCTTTTTGCAGATGATTAATCGATAAATTCCTCAGGTCCAGAAATTTATTTGAGAATTTATGAGTTCCAGAAGTATACGTTTGGTCCATATTACTACAGACTGTTCTGTTTTTGACAGATTCTGTTTTCGATCTGTTGTTTGCTTATTTTGATGAATCTATGGCTAGTAAAATAGTTTATAAACCATAGAGAAGTTGGAATACAGTAGGTTTAACACCAATATAAATAAATAATGAGTTTATTACAGTACCTCGAAGTGGTGATTTACTTTCTTATACTAACGGAGCTTACGAGTTTTCTGTTAAGTTTTGTGTTGTGAAGTTTTCAAGTTTTGGGTAAGGATTCGATGGACTATGGAATAATGAGTGGCAAGATCCTAAGCTTGGGGATTCCCAAGGCACCCCAAGGTAATATTCAAGGATAGCCAAGAGCCTAAGCTTGGGGATGCCCCGGAAGGCATCCCCTCTTTCGTCTTCGTTCATCGATAACTATACTTGGAGCTATATTTTATTCGACACATGATATGTGTTTTGCTTGGAACGTCAATTTATTTTGTTAGGATTTTCTTGCTGTTATTTAGAACAATGTTTTTCATCTTTTATTTCAATAAAAGTGGCATTGATAGCCTTTACTATGCCTATGTTACAAGTATACATGTTGCTGCTTGAAAACAGAAAGTTTACCGCTGTTGCAATAATTCCCTAGAAAAGTCAGAATGTGATAAAATGTTGAAACCTTTTGCATATTAAGCTCTGATAAATTTACTACAGTGGGAATTTTCTTTTATAATTTTTGGAGCTAGGGAATTATGGATGTTGCAGCATTCTTTACAGACTATCCTGTTTAGGCAGATTATTGTTATGTTTGCATTGTTTGCATATGTTTGCTTCTTTAACGATTCTATTTGAGGATAGGACTATTAAATATGCAGAAGCATTTAGTATGCAATATTTAATAATAATTTTAGTGATTTGCTGCAGTAGAGTATGATAAGGTTTTTGCAATGGTTTATACTAACTTATCTCACGAGTCCTTGTTGAGTTTTGTGTGGATGAAGCTTTTGAGATTTAGGGAGACCTTGATATGAGAGGAATTAAGGAGACACAAAATATCAAGCTTGGGGATGCCCAAGGCACACCAAGACAATATTCCAAGAAGTCTCAAGCGTCTAAGCTTGGGGATGCCCCAGTTGGCATCCCACCTTCTTTTTCAACAACTACGGTTAGTTTCGGTTGATCCTAAGTTTTTGCTTCCTCACATGATGTTTGCTATTTTTAGATGTCATTTTATTTTGATTTTCTTGCTGTTTGAATAGAATACCAAGATCTGAAATTATTAAATGTTAGAGAGTCTTCACATAGTTGCACAATTATTCCACTACTCATTGATCTTCACTTATATCTTTCAGAGTAGTTTGTCATTTGCTCTAGTGCCTCACTTATATCTTTTAGAGCATGGTGGTAGTTTTATTATGAATAAATAGATGAACTCTCATGCTTCACTTAGATTATTTTGAGAGTCTTAAATTGCATGGTAATTTTCCTAAAATTCTAATATGCTAGGTATTCAAGAATAATAAAATTCTCCTATGAGTGTGTTGAATACTATGAGAAGTTTGATACTTGATAATTGTTTTGAGATATGGAGATGGTGATATTAGAGTCATGCTAGTTAAGTAGTTGTGAATTTGAGAAATACTTGTGTTGAAGTTTGTGATTCCCGTAGCATGCACGTATGGTGAACCGTTATGTGATGAAGTCGGAGCATGATTTATTTATTGATTGTCTTCCTTATGAGTGGCGGTCGGGGACGAGCGATGGTCTTTTCCTACCAATCTATCCCCCTAGGAGCATGCGCGTAGTACTTTGTTTCTACAACTAATAGATTTTTGCAATAAGTATGTGAGTTCTTTATGACTAATCTTGAGTCCATGGATTATACGCACTCTCACCCTTCCACCATTGCTAGCCTCTCTAGTACCACGCAAACTTTCGATGGTACCATAAACCCACCATATACCTTCCTCAAAACAGCCACCATACCTACCTATTATGGCATTTCCATAGCCATTCCGAGATATATTGCCATGCAACTTTCCACCATTCCGTTCATCCTGACACATTCATCATTTTCATATTGCTTAGCATGATCATGTAGTTGACGTAGTATTTGTGGCAAAGCCACTGTTCATGATTCTTTCATACTTGTCACTCTTGATTCATTGCATATCCCGGTACACCGCCGGAGGCATTCATATAGAGTCATACTTTGTTCTAGTATCGAGTTGTATCATTGAGTTGTAAATAAATAGAAGTGTGATGATTATCATTCAATAGAGCATTGTCCCAAAAAAATAAAAAAAAGAGACAAAGGCCAAAGAAAAAAAGAAGGCCCCCCAAAAAAGGGGGCAATGCTACTATCCTTTTACCACACCTGTGCTTCAAAGTAGCACCATGATCTTCGTAGTAGAGAGTCTCTCATGTTATCACTCTCATATACTAGTGGGAATTTTACATTATAGAACTTGGCTTGTATATTCCAATGACGGGCTTCCTCAAAATGCCCTAGGTCTTCGTGAGCAAGCAAGTTGGATGCACACCCACTAGTTTCTTTTGTTGAGCTTTCATACATTTATAGCTCTAGTGCATCCGTTGCATGGCAATCCCTACTCACTCACATTTATATCTATTGATGGGCATCTCCATAGCCCGTTGATACGCCTAGTTGATGTGAGACTATCTCCTCCCTTTTTGTCTTCTCCACAACCACCATTCTATTCCACCTATAGTGCTATGTCCATGGCTCACGCTCATGTATTGCGTGAAGATTGAAAAAGTTTGATAACATTAAAAGTATGAAACAATTTCTTGGCTTGTCATCGGGGTTGTGCATGATTTAAATATGTTGTGTGGTGAAGATGGAGCATAGCCAGACTATATGATTTTGTAGGGATAACTTTCTTTGGCCATGTTATTTTGAAGAGACATAATTTCTTAGTTAGTATGCTTGAAGTATTATTATTTTTATGTCCATATTAAACTTTTGTCTTTAATCTTATGGATCTGAATATTCATATCACAAGTAAGAAGAATTACATTGAAATTATGCCAACTAGCATTCCACATACAAAATTATCTTGTTATCATTTACCTACTCGAGGACGAGCAGGAATTAAGCTTGGGGATGCTTGATACGTCTCCAACGTATCTATAATTTTTGATTGCTCCATGCTATATTATCTACTGTTTTGGGCAATATTGGGCTTTATTATCCACTTTTATATTATTTTTGGGCCTAACCTATTAACCGGAGGCCTTGCCCAGATTTGCTGTTTTATGCCTATTTTAGTGTTTCGAAGAAAAGGAATATCAAACGGAGTCGAAATGGAACGAAATCAACTGGAGAAGTTATTTTGGAACGAAAGCCACCAGATAGACTTGGAATCCAAGTCAGGAGATACGGGAGGTGCTCACGAGGGTGGGGGGTGCGCCCCCTGCCTCGTGGGCCCCCCGTAGCTCCTCCGACGTACCCCCTGCACCCATATATACCTACGTATCGTAAAACTTCTAGAACGGAGATTAGATCGGGAGTTCCGCCGCCAGAAGCCTCCGTAGCCACCGAAAACCAATCTAGACCCGTTCCGGCACCCTGTCGGAGGGGGCAATCCTTCTCCGGTGTCCATCTTCATCATCCCGGTGCTCTCCATGACGAGGAGGGAGTAGTTCTCCCTCAGGGCTGAGGGTATGTACCAGTAGCTATGTGTTTGATCTCTCTCTCTCTCTCTCTCGTGTTCTTGATTTGGCACGATCTTGATGTATCGCGAGCTTTGCTATTATAGTTGGATCCTATGTTTCTCCTCCCCCTCTTCTCTCTTGTAATGAATTGAGTTTCCCCTTTGAAGTAATCTTATCGGATTGAGTCTTTAAAGATTTGAGAACACTTGATGTATGTCTTGCCGTGGATATCTGTGGTGACAATGGGATATCACGATTGATCCACTTGATGTATGTTTTGGTGATCAACTTGCGGGTTCTGTGACCTTGGGAACCTATGCATAGGGGTTGGCACACGTTTTCGTCGTGATTCTCCGGTAGAAACTTTGGGGCACTCTTTGAGGTTCTTTGTGTTGGTTGAATAGATGAATCTGAGATTGTGTGATGCATATCGTATAATCATACCCACGGATACTTGAGGTGACATTGGAGTATCTAGGTGACATTAGGGTTTTGGTTGATTTGTGTCTTAAGGTGTTATTCTAGTACGAACTCTAGGGCTGTTTGTGACACTTATAGGAATAGCCCAACGGATTGATTGGAAAGAATAACTTTGAGGTGGTTTCGTACCCTACCATAATCTTCGTTCGTTCTCCGCTATTAGTGACTTTGGAGTGACTCTTTGTTGCATGTTGAGGGATAGTTATATGATCCAATTATGTTATATTGTTGAGGGAACTTACACTAGCGAAAGTATGAACCCTAGGCCTTGTTTCATAGCATCTGCAATACCGTTTACGCTCACTTTTATCATTCATTACCTTGCTGTTTTTATAATTCAGATTACAGATACTCATATCTATCATCCATATACCACTTGTATCACCATCTCTTCGCCGAACTAGTGCACCTATACAATTTACCATTGTATTGGGTGTGTTGGGGACACAAGAGACTCTTTGTTATTTGGTTGCAGGGTTGCTTGAGAGAGACCATCTTCATCCTACGCCTCCTACGGATTGATAAACCTTAGGTCATCCACTAGAGGGAAAATTGCTACTGTCCTACAAACCTCTGCACTTGGAGGCCCAACAAAGTCTACAAGAAGAAGGTTGTGTAGTTGACATCAAGCTCTTTTCTGGCGCCATTGCCGGGGAGGTGAGTGCTTGAAGGTATATCTTTAGATCTTGCAATCGAGTCTTTTAGTTTCTTGTTTTATCACTAATTTAGTTTATAAAAGAAAACTATAAAAAATGGAATTGAGTTTGTCTCATACGCTTCACCTTTTTAATATCTTTCGTGAGTATGTTGGAAAGGATAATTGTCCTCAAGTGCTAGAAGAACAAATCTATAAAATGTTTGGCACTAAATATTTGAATGATGAGCATGATTGCAATGTTGTTAGTACGAATTCTTTGAATATCCATGATACTAATGATGATTGCACTAGTTATGATGAAAATGTCTCCTATAAACATGTCAATTTTTGTGGAGTGCATTGGGTTTGTAAGTACACACCAAATAGGGAAGATAGATATTGCAAGAAGCATAAGTACTTAGAAACCAAATTGTTGCAAGAAGAGCTAGACGAATGTGCTGAAAATTTAAATTATCTTGGCCGTACTTGTGGACTTTGCAATGAAAGTGGTCATTTATCTATCCGATGCAAATTGTTTCACGATCTAATCGTGTCCAAAAATTGTGATGACTTGATTTCCCTTGCATATTATAATGAACTTAGTTTGCTTATGGGTTATGAAGAAATGAAACGTTTAACTAATGATCTTCCAGAATTTGCCCATTGTAAACTTCTTGGTTTTGATCTTGAGGAAATTTATATGTATTGTGCGGTGAATTGCATTGAAAATCCTTATATTGCCAACTATATGAAGAAAAGAAAACAAATAGAAGATGAAGAGAATACTAATAAAAGGGAAGAGACTTCCCAAAATCCTCCTATTATTTCTTATGATGAATCAGGTAATGAGGAGGAGCCTCCTATTCAACCAATCTCATTAATAAGGAGCTCCAAAAAGAGGATTGAACCCACACATGATGTGGTGAAGAAGAAGAAAAGAAAAAGGAAGAGAGGTAAAAAGACATCTCTCCCAAATAGTGCTGATCCTACTACTATTGTGCCTCATGAAAATATAATTGTGGAAGATAATGATACTTCTTATGATCTTGAAAATCTTTTTGGCACTTGCTTGGAAGAATATGATAATTTCTATACTATTGGTGCTATCCATACTATTAATGATGAAAGTGATTATGCTTATGATATGAAAATGCCCAAGCTTGGGGATGCTATGTTTGATGAAGATGATGTTTTTGAGAATATATTTGCTGCAATTAATGTTTGTCCCAACCTTGGGGATGCTACGCTTAATGAAGATGATATTTTTAGTCTCCCAAGTTTTGATATGCAAATTTATAATGATGATAGCATGCCTCCTACTTATGATAATTATTGTGATGATACATATGCTATAAAAAGTAGTGATGATTATATTTATAAAACTTTTCATGATTATGATTACCCTTTTTCTAAACATTACTCTTTTAATGTGGAAACAATTTATAGTATTCAAGTCTCTTATGATACTCCCACTATTCTGAATGAGAAGAATTTTGCTTGTGTGGAGAGTAGTAAATTTTCTATGCTTGTAGATCATGAAAAGAATGCTTTATGTTCTGGTTATATTGTTGAATACATTCATGATGCTACTGAAAATTATTATGAGGGAGGAATATATGCTTGTAGGAATTGCAATAATATCAAGTTTCCTCTCTATGTGCTTAAAGTTTTGAAGTTATGCTTGTTTTACCCTCCTATGCTAGTTGATTATTGTTCCCACAAGTTGTTTGCTCACAAAATCCCTATGCATAGGAAGTGGGTTAGACTTAAATGTGCTAGTCATATTCTTCATGATGCTCTCTTTATGTTTCAATTCTTATCCTTTATGTGAGCATCATTGAAATCATCATGCCTAGCTAGGGGCGTTAAACGATAGCGCTTGTTGGGAGGCAACCCAATTTTATTTTAGTTACTTGCTTTTTGCTACTGTTTAGTAATAAATAATTCATCTAGCCTCTGTTTAGATGTGGTTTTATATTTTAATTAGTGTTTGTGCCAAGTAGAACCTTTGGAAAGACTTGGGGAAAGTCTTGTTGATCATGCTGTAAAAAAACAGAAATTTCAGCGCTCACGAGAATTGATACCATTTTTTATTTGAGAGTGCTATTTAGTTAATTATTTTTGCAGATGATTAATAGATAAATTCCCCAGGTACATATATTTATTTTAGAATTTTATGAGTTCCAGAAATATACGTTTGATCCAGATTACTACAGACTGTTCTGTTTTTGACAGATTCTGTTTTTCATGTGTTGGTTACTTATTTTGATGAATCTATGGCTAGTAAAATAGTTTATAAACCATAGAGAAGTTGGAATACAGTAGGTTTAACACCAATATAAATAAATAATGAGTTCATTACAGTACCTTGAAGTAGTGTTTTGTTTTCTTTCGCTAACGGAGCTTACGAGTTTTCTGTTAAGTTTTGTGTTGTGAAGTTTTCAAGTTTTGGGTAAGGATTCGATGGACTATGGAATAAGGAGTGGAAAGAGCCTAATATTGGGGATGCCCAAGGCACCCCAAGGTAATATTAAAGGACAACCAAAAGCCTAAGCTTGGGGATGCCCCGGAAGGCATCCCCTCTTTCGTCTTCGTTCATCGGTAACTTTACTTGGAGCTATATTTTTATTCGCCACATGATATGTGTTTT
>NC_053022.1:344729950-344751521 GCF_003073215.2 Triticum urartu
TGATGGTTAAACCACTAGTTTCAAGAAGGGCAAGGGAAAGAAGGGATACTTCATGAAACGGCAAATCAGTTGCTGATCTAGTGAAGAAACCCAAGGTTGAACCCAAACCCGAGACTAAGTGCTTCTGTAATGAGGGGAACGGTCACTGAAGCAGAACTACCCTAGATACTTGGTAGATGAGAAGGCTGGCAAGGTCGACAGAAGTATTTTGAATATACGTTATATTATTGTGTACTTTACTAGTACTCCTAGTAGCACCAGGGTAATAAATACTGGTTTGGTTGTTAAGTGTTAGTAACTCGAAATAAAAGGCTGCGGAGACTAGCTAAAGGTGAGATGACGATATGTGTTGGAAGTGTTTCCAAGGTTGATGTGATCAAACATCGCATGCTCCCTCTACCATCGGGATTGGTGTTAAACCTATATAATTGTTATTTGGTGTTTGCGTTGAGCATAAACATGATTGGATTATGTTTATCGCAATACAGTTACTCATTTAAGGAGAATAATGGTTACTATGTTTATTTGAATAATACCTTCAATGGTCTTGCACCTAAAATGAATGGTTTATTGAATCTCGATCGTAGTGATACACATGTTCATGTCAAAAGATAGTAATGATAGTACCACATACTTGTGGCACTGCCATTTGAGTCATGTTGGTATAAAACACATGAAGAAGCTCCATGTTGATGGATCTTTGGACTCACTCATTTTTGAAAGATTGAGACATGCGAACCATGTCTATTGGTAGATATGCATGAAGAAACTCCATACAGATGGATCGTTTGGACTCACTTGATTTTGAATCACTTGAGACATGCAAATCATACCACATGGGCAAGATGACTGAAAGGCCTCGTTTTCAGTAAGATGGAACATAAAGCAACTTGTTGGAAGTAATACATTTTGATGTGTGCAGTCCAATGAGTGCTGAGGCACACAGTTGATATCGTTATGTTCTTACTTCACAGATGATTTGAGTAGATGTTGAGTATATTTACTTGATGAAACACAAGTCTGAATTATTGAAAGGTTTAAGTAATTTCAGAGCGAAGTTGAAGATCGTCGAGGATAAAATGTCTATGATATGATCATAGAGATGAATATCTGAGTTACGAGTTTGGCACACAATTAAGACATTGTGGAAATTGTTTCACAACTAATACCGCCTGGACACCATAGTGTGATGGTGTGTCCGAACATCATAACGCACCCTATTGGATATGGTGCATACCATGATGTCTCTTATCGAATTACCACTATCGTTTATGGGTTAGGCATTAGAGACAACCGCATTCACTTTAAATAGGGCACCACACAATTCCGTTGAGACGACACCGTGTGAACTATGGTTTAGAAAAACCTAAGATATCGTTTCTTAAAAGTTTGGGGCTGCGACGCTTATGTGAAAAAGTTTTAGGCTGATAAGCTCGAACCCAAAGCGGATTAATGCATCTTCACAGAATAACCAAAACAGTTGGGTATACCTCCTATTTCAGATCCGGAAGCAAAAGTGATTGTTTCTAGAAACGGGTCCTTTCTCAAGGAAAAGTTTCTCTCGAAATAATTGAGTGGGAGGATGATGGAGACTTGATGAGGTTATTGAACCATCACTTCAACTAGTGTGTAGCAGGGCATAGGAAGTTGTTCCTGTGGCACCTACACCAATTGAAGTGGAAGCTTATGATAGTGATCATGAAACTTCGGATCAAGTCACTACGAAACCTCATAGGTCAACAAGGATGCGTACTACTTCAGAGTGGTACGTAATCCTGTCTTGGAAGTCATGTTGCTAGACAACAATGAACCTACGAGCTATGGAGAAGCGATGGTGGGCTCGGATTCCGACGAATGGCTCGAGGCCATAAAATATGAGAGAGGATCCATGTATAAAAACAAAGTATAGACTTTGTAAGAACTACTTCATGGTCGTAAGGCTGTTGGGTGCAGATGGATTTTAAATGGAAGACAGACAATGATGATAAGTGTCACCATTAAGAAAGCTCGACTTGTCGTTAAGATGTTTTCCGACAAGTTCAAGGAGTCGACTACGATGAGACTTTCTCACTCGTAGCGATGCTAAGAGTCTGTTGGAATTATGTTAGCAGTCACTACATTATTTATGAAATCTTGCAGATAGGATGTCAAAACATTGTTTCCTCGACGATTTTCTTGAGGAAAGGTTGTATGTGATACAACCAGAAGGTTTTGTCAATCCTGAAGATGCTAACAAGTATGCAAAGCTCCAGCAATCCTTCTAAGGACTAGAGTAAGCATCTCGGAGTTGGAATGTATGCTTTGATGAGATGATCAGAGATTTTGGGTTTACACAAAGTTTATGAGAAACTTGTATTTCCAAAGAAGTGAGTGGGAGCACTATAGAATTTTTGATGAGTATATGTTGTTAACATATTGTTGATCAGAAATGATGTAGAATTTCTGGAAAGCATACAGGGTTATTTGAAAAGTGTTTTTCAATTGAAAACCTGGATTAAGCTACTTGAACATTGAGCATCAAGATCTATAAGGATAGATCAAAAATGCTTAATAGTACTTTCAAATGAATACATACCGTGACAAGATTTTGAAGGAGTTCAAAATAGATCAGCAAAGAAGGAGTTCTTGGCTGTGTTACAAGGTGTGAGTATTGAGTAAGACTCAAGACCTGACCACGGCAGAAGAGAGAGAAAGGACGAAGGTCGTCCCCTATGCTTTAGACGTAGGCTCTACAGTATGCTATGTTGTGTACCGCACCTGAAGTGTGCCTTGCCATGAGTCAGTTAAGGGGTACAAGAGTGATCCAAGAACGGATCACATGACAGCGGTCGAACTTATCCTTAGTAACTAGTGGACTAAGGAATTTTCTCAGTTATGGAGGTTGTAATAGAGTTCGTCGGAAAGGGTTACGTCGATGCAAACTTTGACACTAATCCGGATGACTCTGAGTAGTAAACTAGATTCGTATAGTAGAGCAGTTATTTGGAATAGCTCCAAGTAGCGCGTGGTAGCTGCATCTACAAGATGACATCGAGATTTGTAAAGCACACATGGATCTGAAAGGTTCAGATCCATTGACTAATAAACCTCTCTCACAAGCGAGATATGAACAAACCCCATGTGTGTTGGATTCATTACAATCACATAGTGATGTGAACTAGATTATTGACTCTAGTGCAAGTGGGAGACTGTTGGAAATATGCCCTAGAGGCAATAATAAAATGCTTATTATTGTATTTCCTTGTTCATGATAATTGTCTATTGTTCATGCTATAATTGTATTAACTGGAAACCGTAATACATGTGTGAATACATAGACCACAACATGTCCCTAGTAAGCATCTAGTTGACTAGCTCGTTGATCAATAGATGGTTATGGTTTCCTGACCATGGACATTGGATGTCGTTGATAACGGGATCACATCATTAGGAGAATGATGTGATGGACAAGACCCAATCCTAAGCATAGCACAAGATCGTATAGTTCGTCTGCTAAAGCTTTTCTAATGTCAAGTATCATTTCCTTAGACCATGAGATCGTGCAACTCCCGGATACCGTAGGAATGCTTTGGGTGTGCCAAATGTCACAACATAACTGAGTGGCTATAAAGGCACACTACGGGTATCTCCGAAAGTGTCTGTTGAGTTGGCACGAATCGAGACTGGGATTTGTCACTCTGTGTGACGGAGAGGTATCTCTGGGCCCACTCGGTAATGCATCATCATAATGAGCTCAATGTGACTAATGAGTTAGCCACGGGATCATGCGTTACGGAACGAGTAAAGAGACTTGCCGGTAACAAGATTGAACAAGGTATAGGGATACCGACGATCGAATCTCGGGCAAGTAACATACCGATAGACAAAGGGAATTGTATACGGGATTGATTGAATCCCCGACATCGTGGTTCATACGATGAGATCATCGTGGAACATGTGGGAGCCAATATGGGTATCCAGATACCTCTATTGGTTATTGGTCGGAGATATGTCTCGGTCATGTCTGCATGGTTCCCGAACCCGTAGGGTCTACACACTTAAGGTTCGGTGACACTAGAGTTGTAATGGGAATTGTATGTGGTTACCAAAAGTTGTTCGGAGTCCCGGATGAGATCCCGGATGTCACGAGGAGTTCTGGAATGGTCCGGAGGTGAAGATTTATATATGGGAAGTCCAGTTTCAGTCACCGGAAAGGTTTCGGGGTTTATCGGTATTGTACCGGGACCACCGAAGGGGTTCCGGGGGTCCACCGGAAGGGTCCACCTGCCTCGAAGGAACTAATCGGTTGTAGTTGGTGGGAACCAGCCCCTTAGTGGGCTGGTGCGCCCCCCAAGGGCCCAAGGCGCCTAGGGCTGGAAACCCTAGGGGGCCGCTGCCCCCCGGGGGCGGGCGCCCCCTAGTTGGAAACCCTAAGGGGGCCGCTGCCCTCCCGAGGGGCCGCCGCCCCCCTCTAGATGGATCTAGGGAGCCAGCCCCCTCTCCCCTTTCCCTTATAAATAGTGGGGGGAGGGCAACCAAACCCCTTCTCCTGGCGCAGCCCTTCCCCCTTCCTACAACTTCTCTTCCTCCGTAGCGCTTAGCGAAGCTCTACCGGAGAACCACGAGCTCCACCGCCACCACGCCGTCGTGCTGCCGGAGCTCTCCCTCAACTTCTCCTCCCCCCTTGCTGGATCAAGAAGGAGGAGACGTCCCCGGGCTGTATGTGTGTTGAACGCGGAGGCGCCGTCGTTCGGCGCTTAGATCGGAATCAACTACGATCTGAATCGCTATGAGTACGACTCCTTCATCCGCGTTCTTGTAACGCTTCCGCATCGCAATCTTCAAGGGTATGAAGATGCACTCCCCTCTCTGTCGTTGCCAGTCTCTCCATAAGATTGATCTTGGTGATGCGTAGAATTTTTTTAATTTCTGCAACGATCCCCAACAGGGATACTTTACCAACTTTTATGGTGTTCCATATACTTGATCAATTGAAGTTTGGTTATTCACGAAGTCACACTGCCACGATATGGTCACTGTCATCTATACCTACACTGGATTACATCTATACACGGCTTAATATCTGTTCCAAGTGTACACTTTTGGGCCATCTTGTTGAGTCCTGCCCGGGTGTTGACTGTGCCACTTGCTTGCATGCACCTTGCCAATGTGAACCACACGAGTCACACCAAAGTACTTCGATCACACATGTTGCAGGCTCCATAGACATTGAGCATACTATCTCCTCGGATCATGCTAATACTTCTTTAACTCCGAAGAATGGGCCTTTTTCATGTCACACCTGTGGATCCAAAAAACATTATTTTTATGACTGCCCTGCTCTGATCCTCTGCCCTCGTTGTGGTTGGCTGGGCTACAGTACACGCCAATGTGGGCTACTCAATACACGTGCTATGTTTTGGAAGCCCAAATCTCGGCCCACTGCTCCTATGATCGCCTGTATACCAGGTACCCATGATGGACCAACTACTGTGGATTCGATTAATACTGGGAAGGACCGCGGCTCCAGGGATGTTTTGCCAAATATTATCGCGGATAATATTTCTACAAAATCTCAGAGTATCAATAATAATTCTCACTTCTATCCTGCACTACTTGGCACCTCCACACCAGCAAGACACCATTTTGACAGATAATAATGATACACTTCCCGCAAAATGACATACTGACACCCGTGGAAGAGCGACCGTCCGCTGTGAATCGTGTGGTGCTCCAGGACACGTGGTGACCTCCTGCTGGGCTACTCAGCGGCCAGCACAGGGAATTTGGGTCCCAAAACACAGAATCAGCCCCGCCGATACGCATTCCTCCTCTACTCTCCCCTCCTCTAGTGCCGCTCCTCTGGTTCCTCGCCCGCACTCGCCCATGGCAAACTACCCTGTCAATGTCGTTCCTTACCTGTCGCAAGGGATGACCATCAAGCTGGGCCCTGAGGACCGCGTCGTCAGGGATGAGATGGCCGTCAGCCCCACTCCGCCGCTGCGCCATGACTTCCTGGCGGTGGCAGAAGTCAATCGCTTCGTCCCGTTCCATCAAAAAGCTGCGCTGCGTCACACCATCGAAGGTTTGCTACATGAGTCCCATTTCTTTCCCGCCGAGGTGGATGATTACCCGCTAGGCATTGCGATATTTGGATTTCCGGATTTAGTTATTAGAGATTCTGTGGTTGGTACTACCTTCGAGCTTGATGAAGATGAGGAAAACCTGAATACTGTAGTATCTTTTGTTCCTCATGATGCTGCTATTAATATGATGTTGACCACTTATGGTCCTCAAGTGTGGCTCTTATACATTGGTTTCCCCCACAATTACCAGACTTCGCATTATATTCACAAATCAGTTGATAAGTTTGGCGAGCTGATCACTTGGAATAACCCTAGAGGGGATAGAAAGGTTGTGTTGATTAAAGCCAGAGTGCCCAGTCTTAGTAGGGTGCCTAAAAGCTTTGTTATGCACCAACTTGGCGGTGCACGGCTGTCAGGACCCCGATTCCAAGTCACATCGATCTAGCCGGTAACACCTCATATCACATGCGGCCTCACGCACGGTATCCCCACGGGTGTCGCCTTACCATGGCCCGGGACCGTTTGCGCCTTTTGGCTCACGTATATGATAGTGTCGCTAGCATCCATATGACAGAGAACCCGGGCCGACATGGCTAGTCATGAACCCAAAGCGGCACAGACCTACGGAGACAAGCATACATGAATCACATCGAGCATGTCGGTCAACATCGTGTGAATCCGGGCTATAGCACTGGGCTAACAGGACTCCGGGAACCGGGCTGTAGCAGGCTAGGCAGGACTCCGAATGTCACCGCGTGACATTTCCCCGAAGGGACAGACACAGGAACAAAGTGAAACACATGCCGGCCAGTCAAGTGTCCTGAGCAGTAGTGCTGGGCTAACAGGACTCCGGTGAACCGGGCCTGTAGCGGACTACTATGGCTCATGGAAGCACTAGACTACATTTCCCCATAAGAGAGGCTACCAAGGATAAACAACTAGATTGTCGGATCCCACACATACCAAGCATTTCAATCATACACACAATATGCCTCGATATGTGTAAATACAACATGGCATCACAACATAACTCTACAACTCAAGTATTTATTCATTAGGCTCCGAGGAGCGAGATATTACAAACATGGGTCTCATGACCCAACAATCATAGCATACAAATCAAAGCACATGCGGAAGCTTAACATGCCTGAGTACAGACATCTACAAATGAAAAGGCTAAGAAGCCTGACTATCTACCAGATCCTGCCGAGGGCACAAGATCGTAGGTGAGGTATCAAGCTAAACGTCGAAGCCACGGAACTACTTAGCGAGACTGAGTCTCTCTGCAAAACATAAATTAAGCAAACTTGAGTACAAGTACTCAGCAAGACTTACATCAGAACTAAGCTACATATGCATCGGTATCAACAAGGGGTAGTGGAGTTTAACTGCAGCAAGCCAGCTTTGACTCAGTGGCTAACCTGAACTATGACTACAAGCAACTCTTTTGAGGTGGCGCACACGAGTCCACATATTCACCATTCAATACACCACTATGGATCCGCTCCCGTCTCCCTACGAGAAGGCCATCCATAGCATTCACACTTATCTTGCGAGTTTTAGAGTATCCACTTTCACTTGTCTATGAACTATGCAAGGGGTCCAAGTTTCCATATCCTGAGGAATCCGACTATTCGAATTAGATATGATAACCCTGCAGGGTTGTACTTCTTCACACATGCTCCCACCACTTACCGTCGTTTACACGACATGTACTCGACAACCTTCAAGCGGAAGCCCAACGAGGGTGTCGGCCACGCCTACCTAAACACTCAAGTCTCTAGTCCTAGGTTTATCGCCTATCCAGGTTCCATCCGTAGGGAGTCCGGCCGAGGTTTCCACATACGGCCCCGAACAATGTGAACAGGGTTCCGAGACACCAAACGGGCGCCCGGTACACCGTGCCACGGTGTATCTACTGCATCATAGCCCACCCCTAGGATCAGCGCTACGCACGGCCGCAACACATAACCTACAAACACAGAAACTAGTTGCAACTCCTGGACAGAGTACTAGGGTGATTAAGAAGCCGAGAGGGTCAATTAAGGATCCCAATGAGTGGTAGTAGCTATTCATGGATCACAGACACAGAACTCAATTCCTGAGGATGGTTTCAATGAGACAACCCACCATGTACTACTACATGGCCTCTCACTGCTACCTTTACCAAAACGTGTTCACACACTTAGCTCACACACAGTAGGACATGTTCACACACCTCCGATTCATTCCCGATGAATCAGACCTGACACAACTCTATGCAATAGCGGGCATGACAAACAAGCATGAATGAGTAGGCACATCAGGGCTCAAACAACTCCTGCTCATGCTAGTGGGTTTCATCTATTTACTGTGGCAATGACAGGTCATGCAGAGGATAAGGGCTTCAACTACCGCAGCAAGTAACAGATGAATCGTTGTTGTCCTAATGCAGTAAAAGAAAGCAGGAGCGAGAGAGTGGGATTGTATCGGAATGAACAAGGGGGTTTTGCTTGCCTGGCACTTCTGAAGATATTATAGCTCTTCATCGGTGTCATCGAACTCATCGTCGAAACCACGTCTATCAAGAGGGGACAAATACCGGCAATAGAGAAAGAAACACAATCAATGCAATGCACAATATGATGCATGATCATGACATGGTAAAATGAGTGTGTTGGGCTAATGTAACTACAACCAGATGGGTTTAAGCTATTTTGAACCAAAGATTCAAAGTTCAAACTCATTTGTGATCTTAAATAGTGCTTATCATGTTTTGCACTAAACAGCAAGTTAACTTGTTTAAACATGCATGAAACCAGTACAGATGGATAGATTGGATTTTTCTGATCATTTTTCATATATAATCTATTTGGAGTTACAGATTAATTTCTATGATTTCAAAGTTTTAACTATTTTCTGGAATTTCCTATATAAGAATAAATCCAAAAAATAATTAACTGCGTCAGCATTAGGTCATGCTGACGTCAGAGGTCAACAGGGGCTGGTCGGGTCAAACCTGACGCATGGGACCCACCGGTCAGTGGCCCAGAGCCATTAGTGTCACGGACATGTGGCCAGGTCAACACCCACGTCAGCACAGTCAACTCTGATGCGTGGGTCAACCGGGATTAACTTAAGTCTAACTAATTTGTTAGGGGTTTAAATGAATTCGGTGGGGCCCGGTTGTCAGTGGCTTAGAGGCTTAGTTAGCGGGTGATTAACCCCAAACAGTGGCTATCACCGGCGGCTAATCGCCGGCGTAACCAGGATGCGGCGGCGTTGCCCGTCCGCCAACTCCGGCAACGGGAGCAAGCGGGCTTGTCTCGTTGGAACGGCGCGATGCGGCGCGTCCAACAGTGGTGGTTGCATGGGCTAGGGCGACCGAGACGACGGCGAGGAGCTCGCCCACGGCGGCGGCGTTCGGGTGCACGCGGCGATGCGGTTGCGGTGGCCGTAGCGGCGCGAGCGTGGCACCTACGGGCTCTGCGCAGCACGACGAGCAGGTTGGGCACGACGGCCGGTTCATTGGTTGGCCGGAAGCACGTCGGCGACGAGAGCAGGCGGCGTCGTGTGCGGGTGGACGCGGTGCGGCAGCTACGGCGTGCGAGAGAGGGAGCAGAGAGGGGGAGCAGGGGCAGGAGCTCACGGCGGTTGCGACGAGGCGAACGGCGAGCTCAGGGAGGGGATGGAGCAGTCGGGGCGGCGAGTGGGGATCTCCGGCGACGGCAGCCGGGGACGAGCTCGATGAGGCCAGAGGAGTGCGCCCGGCGACGAGTTGCGGAGCGAGGAGGTCGAGGACGTCGTGGCGGAGCTCATGGACCGGTCGGGGAAGCAAGGGGGAGGCGGTGGCTGCGGCAGCAGCGAACGGCGGCGACGGCAGCGCTCGACGGCGCGCGAGGAAGTGAGACAGGGGAGGGGAAAGAGCACGGGGAGAGTGGGGAGAGGTGCAGGGGAAGCAGGAGACCGCGTGGCGCTCGGGGCTGGCTCCAGAAGCGGCGGAAGCAGGAGGTGGAGCTCGGTGAGCGCGCGTCGACACGCCTCTGCCTACTGGCAGAGGTTGAAGACGGTGGGGCTCCTGGTGGGCTGGCCAACAGTGCCAGGCCAGTGGGCTGGGCCGGCCGCTTGGGCCGCCAGGTGGGCTACGCAGGATAAGTCCGTAAGTCTCTCTCTCTCTCTCTCTTATTTCTATTTTTGTTTCTGTTTTCTAATTTGCAGTTTGTTTTTGATCTAGTTTAAAAAAACCAAATCAATTTTATAACTCCTGAAAATATTCATGAGCACTTTCTGAATTATTTGAGTGGCCCACAAATAGTTCCAACATTATTTGAGCATTTAAATTATTTATAGTGTTTAAATGCCCAAAGTCAAATAGTTTAAGATTTAATTCAAAAATCCAGGAATGACCTATAAATATGTTCATCATTTTTGGAAGAGGTTTTCACCTTTAACAGAAATCATGAACATTTCCAAAGGCATTTTGGGTCATTGAAAAATATTTTATTTGAACCTATTTGAATTTCATTTGACTAATAAACCTCTCTCACAAGCGAGATATGAACAAACCCCATGTGTGTTGGATTCATTACAATCACATAGTGATGTGAACTAGATTATTGACTCTAGTGCAAGTGGGAGACTGTTGGAAATATGCCCTAGAGGCAATAATAAAATGCGTATTATTGTATTTCCTTGTTCATGATAATTGTCTATTGTTCATGCTATAATTGTATTAACTGGAAACCATAATACATGTGTGAATACATAGACCACAACATGTCCCTAGTAAGCATCTAGTTGACTAGCTCGTTGATCAATAGATGGTTATGGTTTCCTGACCATGGACATTGGATGTCGTTGATAACAGGATCACATCATTAGGAGAATGATGTGATGGACAAGACCCAATCCTAAGCATAGCACAAGATCGTATAGTTCGTCTGCTAAAGCTTTTCTAATGTCAAGTATCATTTCCTTAGACCAGGAGTTCGTGCAACTCCCGGATACCGTAGGAATGCTTTGGGTGTGCCAAACGTCACAACATAACTGGGTGGCTATAAAGGCACACTATGGGTATCTCCAAAAGTGTCTGTTGAGTTGGCACGAATCAAGACTGGGATTTGTCACTCCGTGTGACGGAGAGGTATCTCTGGGCCCACTCGGTAATGCATCATCATAATGAGCTCAATGTGACTAATGAGTTAGCCACGGGATCATGCGTTACGGAACGATTAAAGAGACTTGCCGGTAACGAGATTGAACAAGGTATAGGGATATCAACGATTGAATCTCGGGCAAGTAACATACCGATAGACAAAGGGAATTGTATACGGGATTGATTGAATCCCCGACATCGTGGTTCATCCGATGAGATCATCGTGGAACATGTGGGAGCCAATAGTATCCAGATCCCGCTATTGGTTATTGGCCGGAGAGATGTCTCGGTCATGTCTGCATGGTTCCCGAACCCGTAGGGTCTACACACTTAAGGTTCGGTGACGCTAGAGTTGTAATGGGAATTGTATGTGGTTACCAAAAGTTGTTCGGAGTCCCGGATGAGATCCCGAATGTCACGAGGAGTTCTGAATGTCCGAGGTGAAGATTTATATATGGAAAGTCCCAGTTTCAGTCACCGGAAAGGTTTCGGGGTTTATCGGTATTTGTACCGGGACGACCACCGAAGGGGTCCGGGGGTCCACCGGAAGGTCCACCTGCCTCGAAGAACTAATCGTTGTAGTTGGGGGAACCAGCCCCTTAGTGGCTGGTGCGCCCCCAAGGGCCAAGGCGCTAGCTGGAAACCCTAGGGGGCCGCTGCCCCCCGGGGGCGGGCGCCCCCTAGTTGGAAACCTAAGGGGCCGCTGCCCTCCCGAGGGGCCGCCGCCCCCTCTAGATGGATTAGGGAGCCAGCCCCCTCTCCCCTTTCCCTTATAATAGTGGGGGGAGGGAACCAAACCCCTCTCTCCTGGCGCAGCCCTTCCCCCTCCTACAACTTCTCTTTCTCGGTAGCGCTTTAGCGAAGGCTCTACCGGAACACGAGCTTCCACGCCACCACGCGTCGTGCTGCGGAGCTCTCCTCAACTTCTCTCCCCCTTGCTGGATCAAGAAGGAGGAGACGTCCCCGGGCTGTATGTGTGTTGAACGCGGAGGCGCCGTCGTTCGGCGCTTAGATCGGAATCAACTACGATCTGAATCGCTATGAGTACGACTCCTTCATCCGCGTTCTTGTAACGCTTCCGCATCGCAATCTTCAAGGGTATGAAGATGCACTCCCCTCTCTGTCGTTGCCAGTCTCTCCATAGATTGATCTTGGTGATGCGTAGAATTTTTTTAATTTCTGCAACGATCCCCAACAGGGATACTTTACCAACTTTTATGGTGTTCCATATACTTGATCAATTGAAGTTTGGTTATTCACGAAGTCACACTGCCACGATATGGTCACTGTCATCTATACCTACACTGGATTACATCTATACACGGCTTAATATCTGTTCCAAGTGTACACTTTTGGGCCATCTTGTTGAGTCCTGCCCGGGTGTTGACTGTGCCACTTGCTTGCATGCACCTTGCCAATGTGAACCACACGAGTCACACCAAAGTACTTCGATCACACATGTTGCAGGCTCCATAGACATTGAGCATACTATCTCCTCGGATCATGCTAATACTTCTTTAACTCCGAAGAATGGGCCTTTTTCATGTCACACCTGTGGATCCAAAAAACATTATTTTTATGACTGCCCTGCTCTGATCCTCTGCCCTCGTTGTGGTTGGCTGGGCTACAGTACACGCCAATGTGGGCTACTCAATACACGTGCTATGTTTTGGAAGCCCAAATCTCGGCCCACTGCTCCTATGATCGCCTGTATACCAGGTACCCATGATGGACCAACTACTGTGGATTCGATTAATACTGGGAAGGACCGCGGCTCCAGGGATGTTTTGCCAAATATTATCGCGGATAATATTTCTACAAAATCTCAGAGTATCAATAATAATTCTCCTTCTCATCCTGCACCTACCTTGGCACCTCCACACCAGCAAGACACCATTTTGACAGATAATAATGATACACTTCCCGCAAAATGACATACTGACACCCGTGGAAGAGCGACCGTCCGCTGTGAATCGTGTGGTGCTCCAGGACACGTGGTGACCTCCTGCTGGGCTACTCAGCGGCCAGCACAGGGAATTTGGGTCCCAAAACACAGAATCAGCCCCGCCGATACGCATTCCTCCTCTACTCTCCCCTCCTCTAGTGCCGCTCCTCTGGTTCCTCGCCCGCACTCGCCCATGGCAAACTACCCTGTCAATGTCGTTCCTTACCTGTCGCAAGGGATGACCATCAAGCTGGGCCCTGAGGACCGCGTCGTCAGGGATGAGATGGCCGTCAGCCCCACTCCGCCGCTGCGCCATGACTTCCTGGCGGTGGCAGAAGTCAATCGCTTCGTCCCGTTCCATCAAAAAGCTGCGCTGCGTCACACCATCGAAGGTTTGCTACATGAGTCCCATTTCTTTCCCGCCGAGGTGGATGATTACCCGCTAGGCATTGCGATATTTGGATTTCCGGATTTAGTTATTAGAGATTCTGTGGTTGGTACTACCTTCGAGCTTGATGAAGATGAGGAAAACCTGAATACTGTAGTATCTTTTGTTCCTCATGATGCTGCTATTAATATGATGTTGACCACTTATGGTCCTCAAGTGTGGCTCTTATACATTGGTTTCCCCCACAATTACCAGACTTCGCATTATATTCACAAATCAGTTGATAAGTTTGGCGAGCTGATCACTTGGAATAACCCTAGAGGGGATAGAAAGGTTGTGTTGATTAAAGCCAGAGTGCCCAGTCTTAGTAGGGTGCCTAAAAGCTTTGTTATGCACCAACTTGGCGGTGCACGGCTGTCAGGACCCCGATTCCAAGTCACATCGATCTAGCCGGTAACACTCATATCACATTGCGGCCTCACGCACGGTATCCCCCACGGGTTGTCGCCTTAACCCAATGGCCGGGACCGTTTGCGCCTTTTGGCTCACGTATATGAATAGTGTCGCTAGCATCATATGACAGAGAACCGGGCCGACATGGCTAGATCGAACCCAAGCGGCACAGACCTACGGAGACAAGCCATACATGAATCACATCGAGGCATGTCGGTCAACATCGTGTGAATCCGGGCTATAGCATTGGGCTAACAACTCGGAAACCGGCTGTAGCAGGCTAGGCAGACTCCGGATGTCACCGCGTGACATTTCCCCGAAGGACAGACACAGGACAAAGTGAAACACAATGCGGCCAGTCAAGTGTCCCTGAGCAGTAGTTGCTGCTAAACAGAACTCCGTGAAACCGGCCTGTAGCGGACTACTATGCTCATGGAAGCACTAGACTACATTTCCCCATAAGAGAGGCTGCCAAGGATAAACAACTAGATTGTCGGATCCCACACATACCTAGCATTTCAATCATACACACAATATGCTCGATATGTGTAAATACAACATGGCATCACAACATAACTCTACAACTCAAGTATTTATTCATTAGGCTCCGAGGAGCGAGATATTACAAACATGGGTCTCATGACCCAACAATCATAGCATACAAATCAAGCACATGCGGAAGCTTAACATGTCTGAGTACAGACATCTACAAATGAAAAAGGCTAAGGAGCCTGACTATCTACTAGATCCTGCCGAGGGCACAAGATCGTAGCTGAGGTATCAAGCTAAACGTCGAAGTCATGCGGAACTACTAGCGAGACTGAAGTCTCTCGGCAAAACATAATTAAGCAAACGTGAGTACAAAGGTAACTCACAAGACTTACATCAGACCTAGCTACATATGCATCGGTATCAACGAGGGGGGGGGGTGAGTTTAAACTGCAGCAACCCAGCTTTGGACTCAGTGGCTAACCTGAACTATGACATAAGCAACTCTTTGAGGTGGCGCACACGAGTCACATATTCACCATTCAATACCCACTAATGGATCCGCTCCCGTCCCTACGAGAAGGCATCCATAGCACTCACACTTATCTTGCGAGTTTTAAGTATCCACTTTCAACTTGTCCTATGAACTATGCAAGGTCCAAGTTTCCATATCTGAGGAATCCGACTATTCGAATAGATATGATAACCCGCAAGGGTGTACTTCTCACACATGCTCCCACCACTTACCGTCGTTACAACGACATGTACTCGACAACCTTCAAGCGAAGCCCAACGAGGTGTCGGCACGGCCTACCTAAACACTCAAGTCTCTAGTCTAGGGTTTATCGCCTATCCAGGTTCCATCGCAGGGAGTCGGCCGAGGTTTCCACATACGCCCCCGACCAATGTGAAACAGGTTCCCCGAAGACACCAAACGGGCGCCCGGTACACCGCCACGGTGTATTCTACCGCATCATAGCCACCCTAGGGTCAGCGCTACGCGGCCGCGACACATTAACCTACAACACCAGAAACTATTTGCAACTCCTGGACAGAGTCCTAGGGATTAAGAAGCCGAGAAGGGTCAATTAAGGATCCAATGATGGTAGTAGCTATTCATGGATCACAGACACAGAACTCAATCCTGAGATGGTTTCATGAGACAACCACCATGTACTACTACATGGCCTCTCACTGCTACCTTTACCAAACGTGTCACAACTTAGCTCACACACAGTAGAACATGTTCACAACACCTCCGATTCATTCCCGATGAAATCAGAACCTGACACAACTCTATGCAATAGCGGCCATGACAAACAAGCATGAATGAGTAGGCACATCAGGGCTCAAACAACTCCTGCTCATGCTAGTGGGTTTCATCTATTTACTGTGCAATGGACAGGTCAATGCAGAGGATAGGGGTTCACTACCGCAGCAAGTAACAGATGAATCGTTGTTGTCCTAATGCAGTAAAAGAGGCAGAGCGAGAGAGGGATTGTATCGGAATGAACAAGGGGGTTTTGCTTGCTGGCACTTCTGAAGATATATAGCTCTTCATCGTGTCATCGAACTCATCGTCGAAACCAACGTCTATCAAGAGGGACAAATACCGGCAATAGAGAAAGAAACACATCAATTGCAATGCACAATATGATGCATGATCATTGACATGGTAAAATGAGTGTGTTGGGGCTAATGTAACTACAACAGATGGTTTAAGCTATTTTGAACCAAAGATTCAAAGTTCAAACTCATTGTGATCTTAAATAGTGCTTATTCATGTTTTGCACTAAACAGCAAGTTAACTGTTTAACATGCATAAAACCAAGTACAGGATGATAGATTGGATTTTTCTGATCATTTTCATATATAAATTATTTTATTTGGAGTTACGGTTGAATTTCTATGATTTTTCAAAGTTTTAACTATTTTCTGGAATTTCCTATATAAGAATAAATCCAAAAAATAATTAACTGCGTCAGCATTAGGTCATGCTGACGTCAGGAGGTCAACAGGGGCTGGTCCGGGTCAAACCTGACGCATGGGACCCACCGGTCAGTGGCCCAGAGCCATTAGTGTCACGGACATGTGGGCCAGGTCAACACCCACGTCAGCACAGTCAACTCTGATGCGTGGGTCAACCGGGATTAACTTAAGTCTAACTAATTTGTTAGGGGTTTAAATAATTCGGTGGGGCCCGGTTGTCAGTGGCTTAGAGGCTTAGTTAGCGGGTGATTAACCCCAAACAGTGCCTATCACCGGCGGCTAATCGCCGGCGTAACCAGGATGCGGCGGCGTTGCCCGTCCGGCCAACTCCGGCAACGGGAGCAAGCGGGGCTGGTCTTGTTGGAACGGCAGCGATGCGGCGCGTCCAACAGTGGTGGTTGTAGGGGCTAGGGCGACCGAAGACGACGGCGAGGAGCTCGCCCGGCGGCCGGCGTTCGGGTGCACGCGGCGATGCGGTTGCGGTGCCCGTAAGCGGCCGCGAGCGTGGCAACCTTACGCTCCTGCGCAGCACGACGAGCAGGTTGGCACGACGGCCGTTTCATGGTTGGCCGGAAGCACGTCGCGACGAGAGCAGGCCGGCGTCGTGTGCGGGTGGAGGCGGTGCGGCAGCCTACGGCGTGCGAGAGAGGGAGCAGAGAGGGGGAGCAGGGCAGGAGCTCACGGCGGGTTGGCGAACGAGGCGAACGGCGAGCTCAGGGAGGGGATGGAGCAGTCGGGCGGCGAGTGGGGATCTCCGGCGACGGCAGCCGGGGACGAGCTCGATGAGGCCAGGAGTGCGCCCGGCGACGAGTGCGCGGAGGCGAGGAGGTCGAGGACGTCGTGGCGGAGCTCATGGACGGTCGGGAAGCAAGGGGGAGGCGTGGCTGCGGCAGCAGCGAACGCGGCGACGGCAGCGCTCGAGACGGCGCGCGAGGAAGTGAGACAGGGAGGGGAAAGAGCACGGGGAGAGTGGGAGAGGTGCAGGGAAGCAGGAGACCGCGTGGGCTCGGGGGCTGCCCCAGAAGCGGCGGAAGCAGGAGGTGGAGCTCGGTGAGCGCGCGTCGACACGCCTCTGCCTACTGGCAGAGGTTGAAGACGGTGGGGCTCCTGGTGGGCTGGCCAACAGTGCCAGGCCAGTGGGCTGGGCTGGCCGCTTGGGCCGCCAGGTGGGCTACGCAGGTAAGCCAGTAAGTCACTCTCTCTCTCTCTCTCTTATTTCTATTTTTGTTTCTGTTTTCTAATTTGCAGTTTGTTTTTGATCTAGTTTAAAAAAACCAAATCAATTTTATAACTCCTGAAAATATTCATGAGCACTTTCTGAATTATTTGAGTGGCCCACAAATAGTTCCAACATTATTTGAGCATTTAAATTATTTATAGTGTTTAAATGCCCAAAGTCAAATAGTTTAAGATTTAATTCAAAAATCCAGGAATGACCTATAAATATGTTCATCATTTTTGGAAGAGGTTTTCACCTTTAACAGAAATCATGAACATTTCCAAAGGCATTTTGGGTCATTGAAAAATATTTTATTTGAACCTATTTGAATTTCATTTGACTAATAACTCTCACAAGCGAGATATGAACAACCATGTGTGTCATTACAAACATAGTGGTGAACTAGATTATTGACTCTAGTGCAAGTGGGAGACTGTTGGAAATATCCTAGAGGCAATAATAAAATGCGTATTATTGTATTTCCTTGTTCATGATAATTGTCTATTGTTCATGCTATAATTGTATTAACTGGAAACCATAATACATGTGTGAATACATAGACCACAACATGTCCCTAGTAAGCATCTAGTTGACTAGCTCGTTGATCAATAGATGGTTATGGTTTCCTGACCATGGACATTGGATGTCGTTGATAACAGGATCACATCATTAGGAGAATGATGTGATGGACAAGACCCAATCCTAAGCATAGCACAAGATCGTATAGTTCGTCTGCTAAAGCTTTTCTAATGTCAAGTATCATTTCCTTAGACCAGGAGTTCGTGCAACTCCCGGATACCGTAGGAATGCTTTGGGTGTGCCAAACGTCACAACATAACTGGGTGGCTATAAAGGCACACTATGGGTATCTCCAAAAGTGTCTGTTGAGTTGGCACGAATCAAGACTGGGATTTGTCACTCCGTGTGACGGAGAGGTATCTCTGGGCCCACTCGGTAATGCATCATCATAATGAGCTCAATGTGACTAATGAGTTAGCCACGGGATCATGCGTTACGGAACGATTAAAGAGACTTGCCGGTAACGAGATTGAACAAGGTATAGGGATATCAACGATTGAATCTCGGGCAAGTAACATACCGATAGACAAAGGGAATTGTATACGGGATTGATTGAATCCCCGACATCGTGGTTCATCCGATGAGATCATCGTGGAACATGTGGGAGCCAATATGGGTATCCAGATCCCGCTATTGGTTATGGAGAGATGTCTCGGTCATGTCTGCATGGTTCCCGAACCCGTAGGGTCTACACACTTAAGGTTCGGTGACACTAGAGTTGTAATGGGAATTGTATGTGGTTACCGAAAGTTGTTCGGAGTCCCGGATGAGATCCCGGATGTCACGAGGAGTTCTGGAATGGTCCGGAGGTGAAGATTTATATATGGGAAGTCCAGTTTCAGTCACCGGAAAGGTTTCGGGGTTTATCGGTATTGTACCGGGACCACCGAAGGGGTTCCGGGGGTCCACCGGAAGGGTCCACCTGCCTCGAAGGAACTAATCGGTTGTAGTTGGGTGGGAACCAGCCCCTTAGTGGGCTGGTGCGCCCCCCAAGGGCCCAAGGCGCCTAGGGCTGGAAACCCTAGGGGGCCGCTGCCCCCCGGGGGCGGGCGCCCCCTAGTTGGAAACCCTAAGGGGGCCGCTGCCCTCCCGAGGGGCCGCCGCCCCCCTCTAGATGGATCTAGGGAGCCAGCCCCCTCTCCCCTTTCCCTTATAAATAGTGGGGGGAGGGCAACCAAACCCCTTCTCCTGGCGCAGCCCTTCCCCCTTCCTACAACTTCTCTTCCTCCGTAGCGCTTAGCGAAGCTCTACCGGAGAACCACGAGCTCCACCGCCACCACGCCGTCGTGCTGCCGGAGCTCTCCCTCAACTTCTCCTCCCCCCTTGCTGGATCAAGAAGGAGGAGACGTCCCCGGGCTGTATGTGTGTTGAACGCGGAGGCGCCGTCGTTCGGCGCTTAGATCGGAATCAACTACGATCTGAATCGCTATGAGTACGACTCCTTCATCCGCGTTCTTGTAACGCTTCCGCATCGCAATCTTCAAGGGTATGAAGATGCACTCCCCTCTCTGTCGTTGCCAGTCTCTCCATAGATTGATCTTGGTGATGCGTAGAATTTTTTTAATTTCTGCAACGATCCCCAACAGGGATACTTTACCAACTTTTATGGTGTTCCATATACTTGATCAATTGAAGTTTGGTTATTCACGAAGTCACACTGCCACGATATGGTCACTGTCATCTATACCTACACTGGATTACATCTATACACGGCTTAATATCTGTTCCAAGTGTACACTTTTGGGCCATCTTGTTGAGTCCTGCCCGGGTGTTGACTGTGCCACTTGCTTGCATGCACCTTGCCAATGTGAACCACACGAGTCACACCAAAGTACTTCGATCACACATGTTGCAGGCTCCATAGACATTGAGCATACTATCTCCTCGGATCATGCTAATACTTCTTTAACTCCGAAGAATGGGCCTTTTTCATGTCACACCTGTGGATCCAAAAAACATTATTTTTATGACTGCCCTGCTCTGATCCTCTGCCCTCGTTGTGGTTGGCTGGGCTACAGTACACGCCAATGTGGGCTACTCAATACACGTGCTATGTTTTGGAAGCCCAAATCTCGGCCCACTGCTCCTATGATCGCCTGTATACCAGGTACCCATGATGGACCAACTACTGTGGATTCGATTAATACTGGGAAGGACCGCGGCTCCAGGGATGTTTTGCCAAATATTATCGCGGATAATATTTCTACAAAATCTCAGAGTATCAATAATAATTCTCCTTCTCATCCTGCACCTACCTTGGCACCTCCACACCAGCAAGACACCATTTTGACAGATAATAATGATACACTTCCCGCAAAATGACATACTGACACCCGTGGAAGAGCGACCGTCCGCTGTGAATCGTGTGGTGCTCCAGGACACGTGGTGACCTCCTGCTGGGCTACTCAGCGGCCAGCACAGGGAATTTGGGTCCCAAAACACAGAATCAGCCCCGCCGATACGCATTCCTCCTCTACTCTCCCCTCCTCTAGTGCCGCTCCTCTGGTTCCTCGCCCGCACTCGCCCATGGCAAACTACCCTGTCAATGTCGTTCCTTACCTGTCGCAAGGGATGACCATCAAGCTGGGCCCTGAGGACCGCGTCGTCAGGGATGAGATGGCCGTCAGCCCCACTCCGCCGCTGCGCCATGACTTCCTGGCGGTGGCAGAAGTCAATCGCTTCGTCCCGTTCCATCAAAAAGCTGCGCTGCGTCACACCATCGAAGGTTTGCTACATGAGTCCCATTTCTTTCCCGCCGAGGTGGATGATTACCCGCTAGGCATTGCGATATTTGGATTTCCGGATTTAGTTATTAGAGATTCTGTGGTTGGTACTACCTTCGAGCTTGATGAAGATGAGGAAAACCTGAATACTGTAGTATCTTTTGTTCCTCATGATGCTGCTATTAATATGATGTTGACCACTTATGGTCCTCAAGTGTGGCTCTTATACATTGGTTTCCCCCACAATTACCAGACTTCGCATTATATTCACAAATCAGTTGATAAGTTTGGCGAGCTGATCACTTGGAATAACCCTAGAGGGGATAGAAAGGTTGTGTTGATTAAAGCCAGAGTGCCCAGTCTTAGTAGGGTGCCTAAAAGCTTTGTTATGCACCAACTTGGCGGTGCACGGCTGTCAGGACCCCGATTCCAAGTCACATCGATCTAGCCGGTAACACCTCATATCAACATTGCGGCCTCACGCACGGTATCCCCACGGGTGTCGCCTTACCATGGCCCGGGACCGTTTGCGCCTTTTGGCTCACGTATATGATAGTGTCGCTAGCATCCATTATGCAGAGACCGCT
>NC_053022.1:344752521-344769207 GCF_003073215.2 Triticum urartu
AAGTCCATACTTCGTTTTCATACATGGATCCTATCTCGGATTTCATGGCTTCTAGCCATTTGTCGGAATCCGGGCCCGCCATCACTTCTTCATAGTTCGAAGGTTCACCGTTGTCTAACAACATGATTTCCAAGACAGGGTTGCCGTACCACTCTGGTGCGGAACGTGTCCTTGTGGACCTTCGAATTTCAGTAGGAGCTTGATCATAAGTATCTTGATCATTATCATTAACTTCCTCTCTAGTCGGTGCAGGGACCTCAGGAACATTTTCTTGAGTTGCGCCATTTTCCGGTTCAAGAGGTAATACTTCATCAAGTTCTACTTTCCTCCCACTTACTTCTTTCGAGAGAAACTCCTTCTCTAGAAAGGATCCATTCTTGGCAACAAAGATCTTGCCTTCGGATCTGAGGTAGAAGGTATACCCAACAGTTTCTTTAGGGTATCCTATGAAGACGCATTTTTCCGACTTGGGTTCGAGCTTTTCAGGTTGAAGTTTCTTGACATAAGCATCGCATCCCCAAACTTTTAGAAACGACAACTTAGGTTTCTTACCAAACCATAATTCAAACGGTGTCGTCTCAACGGATTTCGACGGAGCCCTATTTAAAGTGAATGCAGCAGTCTCTAAAGCATACCCCCAAAAGGATAGTGGTAAATCGGTAAGAGACATCATAGATCGCACCATATCTAATAGAGTGCGATTACAACGTTCGGACACACCATTACGCTGAGGTGTTCCAGGCGGCGTGAGTTGTGAAACTATTCCACATTTTCTTAAGTGTGTGCCAAATTCGTGACTCAAGTATTCTCCTCCACGATCTGATCGTAGAAACTTGATTTTCCTGTCACGTTGATTCTCAACTTCACTCTGAAATTCCTTGAACTTTTCAAAGGTTTCAGACTTGTGTTTCATTAAGTAGACATACCCATATCTACTCAAGTCATCAGTGAGGGTGAGAACATAACGATAGCCACCGCGAGCCTCAACACTCATTGGACCGCACACATCAGTATGTATGATTTCCAATAAGTTGGTTGCTTGCTCCATTGTTCTTGAGAACGGAGTCTTGGTCATTTTACCCATGAGGCATGGTTCGCACGTGTCAAATGATTCATAATCAAGAGACTCTAAAAGTCCATCTGCATGGAGCTTCTTCATGCGTTTGACACCTATGTGACCAAGGCGGCAGTGCCACAAGTATGTGGGACTATCATTATCAACCTTACATCTTTTGGTACTCACACTATGAATATGTGTAGCATTACGCTCGAGATTCATTAAGAATAAACCATTCACCATAGGAGCATGACCATAAAACATATCTCTCATATAAATGGAACAACCATTATTCTCGGATTTAAATGAGTAGCCATCTCGAATTAAACGAGATCCCGATACAATGTTCATGCTCAAAGCTGGCACTAAATAACAATTATTGAGGTTTAAAACTAATCCCGTAGGTAAATGTAGAGGCAGCGTGCCGACGGCGATCACATCGACCTTGGAACCATTCCCGACGCGCATCGTCACCTCGTCCTTCGCCAGTCTCCACTTATTCCGCAGCTCCTGCTTTGAGTTACAAATGTGAGCAACTGCACCGGTATCAAATACCCAAGAGCTACTATGAGTACTGGTAAGGTACACATCAATTACATGTATATCACATATACCTTTTGTTTTGCCGGCCTTCTTGTCCGCTAAGTATTTGGGGCAGTTCCGCTTCCAGTGACCACTTCCCTTGCAATAAAAGCACTCAGTCTCGGGCTTGGGTCCATTCTTTGGCTTCTTCCCGGCAGCTTTCTTGCCAGGCGCGGCAACTTCCTTGCCGTCCTTCTTGGAGTTCTTTTTACCCTTGCCCTTCTTGAACTTAGTGGTTTTATTTACCATCAACACTTGATGTTCCTTCTTGACTTCTACCTCTACTGATTTCAGCATTGCAAATACCTCAGGAATGGTCTTTTGCATCCCCTGCATATTGAAGTTCATCACAAAGCTCTTGTAGCTTGGTGGAAGCGACTGGAGGATTCTGTCAATGACCGCGTCATCCGGGAGATTAACTCCCAGCTGAGTCAAGCGGTTATGTAACCCAGACATAGTGAGTATGTGCTCACTGACAGAACTATTTTCCTCCATCTTACAGCTGAAGAACTTGTCGGAGACCTCATATCTCTCGATTCGGGCATGAGCTTGAAAAACCATTTTCAGCTCTTCGAACATCTCATATGCTCCATGTCTCTCAAAACGCTTTTGGAGCCCCGGCTCTAAGCTGTAAAGCATGCCGCACTGAACGAGGGAGTAGTCATCAGCACGTGTCTGCCAAGCGTTCATAACGTCTTGGTTCTGTGGGACGGGTGGATCACCTAGCGGTGCTTGTAGGACATAATCTTTCTTGGCAGCTATGAGGATGATCCTCAGGTTCCGGACCCAGTCCGTGTAGTTGCTGCCATCGTCTTTTAGCTTGGTTTTCTCTAGGAACGCGTTGAAGTTGAGTACTACGTTGGCCATTTGATCTACAAGACATATTGTAAATATTTTAGACTAAGTTCATGATAATTAAGTTCATCTAATCAAATTATTCTATGAACTCCCACTTAGATAGACATCCCTCTTCTAGTCATCTAAGTATAACATGATCCGAGTCAACTAGGCCGTGTCCGAATCATCACGTGAGACGGACTAATCAACATCGGTGAACATCTTCATGTTGATCGTATCTTCTATACGACTCATGCTTCGACCTTTCGGTCTTCTGTGTTCCGAGGCCATGTCTGTACATGCTAGGCTCGTCAAGTCAACCTAAGTGTTTGCATGTGTAAATCTGTCTTACACCCGTTGTATGTGAACGTTAGAATCTATCACACCCGATCATCACGTGGTGCTTCGAAACAACGAACTGTCGCAATGGGTGCACAGTTAGGGGGAACACTTTCTTGAAATTATTATGAGGGATCATCTTATTTACTACCGTCGTTCTAAGTAAACAAGATGCAAAAACATGATAAACATCACATGCAATCAAATAATAATAGTGACATGATATGGCCAATATCACATAGCTCCTTTGATCTTCCATCTTGGGGCTCCATGATCATCTTGTCACCGGCTGACACCATGATCTCCATCATCATGATCTCCATCATCGTGTCTCCATGAAGTTGCTCGCCAACTATTACTTCTACTACTATGGCTAACGCGTTTAGCAATAAAGTAAAGTAATTTACATGGCGTTTCTCAATGACACGCAGGTCATACAAAAAATAAAGACAACTCCTATGGCTCCTGCCGGTTGTCATACTCATCGACATGCAAGTCGTGATTCCTATTACAATAGCATGAACATCTCATTACATCACATATATATCATTCATCATTCATTCACAACTTTGGGCCATATCATATTCACAAAAGCACTTGCTGCAAAACAAGTTAGACCGTCCTCTAATTGGTTGTTGCAAGTTTTACGTGGCTGAAATAGGTTCTAGCACAGAACGTTTTCTTACCTACGTTGAAAGCCACAACGTGATTTGTCAACTTCTATTTACCCTTCATAAGGACCCTTTTCATCGAATCCGCTCCAACTAAAGTGGGAGAGACAAACACCCGCCAGCCACCTTATGCAACTAGTGCATGTTAGTCGGTGGAACCGGTCTCACGTAAGCGTACGTGTAAGGTTGGTCCGGGCCGCTTCATCCCACAATACCGTGCTGAAGCAAGATAAGACTAGTAGCGGCAAGAAAGTTGACAACATCTACGCCCACAACAAATTGTGTTCTACTCTGCAAAGAGAACTACGCATAGACTAGCTCATGATGCCACTGTTGGGGAACGTTGCAGAAAACAAAAATTTCCTACGGTTTCACCAAGATCCATCTATGAGTTCATCTAGCAATGAGTGATCGGATGCATCTACATACCTTTGTAGATCGCGAGTGGAAGCGTTCAAAGAACGGGGATGAGGAAGTCATACTCGACGTGATCCAAATCACCGGAGATCCTAGCGCCGAACGGATGTCACCTCCGCGTTCAACACACGTACGGTTAGTGTGACGTCTCCTCCTTCTTGATCCAGCAAGGGGGAAGGAGAGGTTGATGAAGATCCAGCAGCACGACGGCGTGGTGGTGGATGCAGCAGTCACGTAGCAGGGCTTCGCCGTATACTACGAGAGGGAGAGGTGTAGCAGGGGAGAGGGAGGCACCAAGGCTCAGGGTGCGGCTGCCCTCCCTCCCCCCTTTATATAGGCCCCCTAGGGGGTGCGCCGACCCTAGGAGATGGGATCTCCTAGGGGGGTGGCGGCCAAGGGGGTGGAGTGCCCCCCAAGGCAAGTGGAGGCGCCCCCTCCCCTAGGGTTCCCAACCATAGGCGCATGGGGGGCCCAAGGGGGGGGCGCACCAGCCCACTATGGGCTGGTTCCCTCCCCACTTCAGCCCATGGGGCCCTCCGGGATTGGTGGCCCCACCCGGTGGACCCCCGGGACCCTTCCGGTGGTCCCGGTACAATACCGTTGACCCCTGAAACTTGTCCCGATGGCCGAAACAGCACTTCCTATATATAATTCTTTACCTCTGGACCATTCCGGAACTCCTCGTGACGTCCGGGATCTCATCCGGGACTCCGAACAACATTCGGAGTACTGCATATACATATCTTCATAACCCTAACGTCACCGAACCTTAAGTGTGTAGACCCTACGGGTTTGGGAGACATGTAGACATGACCGAGACGACTCTCTAGTCAATAACCAACAGCGGGATCTGGATACCCATGTTGGCTCCCACATGCTCCATGATGATCTCATCGGATGAACCACGATGTCGAGGATAATCAATCCCGTATGCAATTCCCTTTGTCAATCGGTATGTTACTTGCCCGAGATTCGATCGTCGGTATCCCAATACCTGTTCAATCTCGTTACCGGGCAAGTCACTTTACTCGTACCGTAATGCATGATCCCGTGACAGACACTTGGTCACTTTGAGCTCTATTATGATGATGCATTACCGAGTGGGCCCAGTGATACCTCTTGTTATATGGAGTGACAAATCCCAGTCTTGATCCGTGTCAACCCAACAGACACTTTCGGAGATACCCGTAGTCTACCTTTATAGTCACCCAGTTACGTTGTGACGTTTGGTAATACCCAAAGCACTCTTACGGTATCCGGGAGTTACACGATCTCATGGTCTAAGGAAAGGATACTTGACATTGGAAAACTCTAGCAAACGAACTATACGATCTTATGCTATGTTTAGGATTGGGTCTTGTCCATCACATCATTCTCCTAATGATGTGATCTCGTTATCAATGACATCCAATGTCCATAGTCAGGAAAACCATGACTATCTGTTGATCAACGAGCTAGTCAACTAGAGGCTTACTAGGGACATGTTGGTGTCTATTATTCACACATGTATTACGATTTCCGGATAACACAATTATAGCATGAATAAAGACAATTATCATGAACAAGGAAATATAATAATAATGCTTTTATTATTGCCTCTAGGGCATATTTCCAACAGTCTCCCACTTGCACTAGAGTCAATAATCTAGTTACATTGTGATGAATCGAACACCCATGGAATTCTGGTGTTGATCATGTTTTGCTCTAGGGAGAGGTTTAGTCAACGGATCTGCTATATTCAGGTCCGTATGTACTTTACAAATATCTATGTCTCCATCTTGAACATTTTCACGAATGGAGTTGAAGCGACGCTTGATGTGCCTTGTCTTCTTGTGAAACCTGGGCTCCTTGGCAAGTGCAATAGCTCCAGTGTTGTCACAAAAGAGTTTGATTGGCCCCGACGCATTGGGTATGACTCCTAGGTCGGTGATGAACTCCTTCACCCATATTGCTTCATGTGCTGCCTCCGAGGCTGCCATGTACTCCGCTTCACATGTAGATCCCGCCACGACGCTTTGCTTGCAACTGCACCAGCTTACTCGGCCCTGCGATCATAAATGAAGAACACGTACACTCTGATCATCGACCCCTCATACTAGATACAGATTACTTTGATGTGAATATGTTTAATCGCCCAAGGGGTCGAGCAAAACAATTTGAAGCTCGATGGCTCAAAGAAGAGACAGTTGTAGAAATTGTACGTACAGCATGGGATAAAGCAAAGATGCTGGGCATTGGGCCATCTCTCGCTGAGCGTACACGAGCGGTGCAGGCGGATCTGCATATTTGGGACCGCGATATTCTGAAGGGACCGAAAAAAAGAATTAACAAACTAAAAAAAGAACTAGAAAGGCTACGGAGGGGACCCATGTGTGCGGAGTCTCAAGCGTGACAAAAGGAGATTCTTGTCCTCATTGAAAATCTGTCAGAACAAGAGGAGATCTACTGGCTACAACGTGGTCGCGCAAACTGGCTTTTGCATGGGGACCGTAACACCTCCTTTTTTCATAATGCGGCAATGGCTAGAAAGAAAAGAAATTAGATTAAAAAATTGCTTGATGATAATGGTGTTTGGGTGCATGGTACAGAGATGAAGAATCACATTATGGGGTATTTCTCAAACCTTTTCACATGAGAAGTTTCCCATCCTATCCTGGAGGTTCTATCTCTTGTTCAATGAAAAGTGACCGATGAAATGAATGATGCTCTTCTCGCCCCCTATACGGCCGAGGAGGTTAGAAAGGCCCTTTTTGATATTGGTGATTTAAAAGCGCCAGGTCCTGACGGTCTCCATGCTATTTTTTACAAAAGATTTTGGTCTATGTTGGGAGATGACCTGACCGAAGAGGTTCTCCAAGCGGTAAATACCTGTTCTATACCAACTGGATGGAATGATACTGCAATTGTAATGATCCCAAAGATTAACTCTCCTGAAAAGGTAACCCAATTTAGACCAATTAGCTTGTGCACTGTGGTGTATAAGGTTATTTCAAAAATGGTTGCTGCTCGTCTAAAGATATTCCTATTAGATATTATTAGCCCAACTCAGAGTGCCTTTGTGTCCGGAAGATTGATTACAGACAATATCTTGGTGGCATAGAAATGTTCCAATAAAATAAAAAAGAAAAGGGCGGGTGAAGAGGGTTTGTGTGCCATCAAATTAGATATGCACAAAGCATACGACCGAGTGGAGTGGTGTTTCTTAAAGGAAATTATGCTAAAATTGGGTTTTAAAGAGAGTTGGGTGAATTTAATTATGAAATGTGTATCCTCTATGGAGTACCGGGTCCGTATTAATGACGATGAGACGGAGAGCTTTAAACCAACTAGAGGATTGAGGCAGGGAGATCCCCTTTCTCCCTACTTATTCTTGTTATGTACAGAGGGTTTGACTGCCCTTTTAGCTAATGCGGAGGAGAATGGAAACATTTCCGGTATAAAGGTTTCCAGAGATGCCCTATCAATTTCTAATCTCCTTTTTGCTGATGACTCTTTGATCCTTATGCGAGCCAATCCAAGGAGTGCGGAGGCGCTGAAATCACTTTTGGATTTGTATTGTGCCGCCTCGGGGCAAATGGTTAGTGCTAAAAAATCTAGTATATTCTTTAGTCCCAATACTAAAGTGGAAGACAAGGCACAAATATGTACAATTTTAAATATTATGACTGAAGCCCTCAATAACAAATACCTGGGTTTGCCGGCAAATGTGGGCATGGACAAAAGTGATTGTTTCCAGTTCCTGATCGATCGAATCATTATGAAAATTAGTGGATGGAAGGAAAAATTGTTATCTTCTGGAGGGAAGGAAATTCTGCTCAAATCTGTTGTACAAGCCATCCCCACCTATGCCATGTCCGTCTTTAAAATTCCTAAATTTTTTTGCAAAGGAATTATTGACGCGATGTCGCAGTTTTGGTGGGGTGACGAGGACAATCAGAAGAGGATGCATTGGATGGCATGGTGGAAAATGTGTGTTCCAAAAGATCAAGGAGGTATGGGCTTCCGAGATATACACTGTTTCAACCTGGCGCTTTTAGCTAAACAAGCGTGGCGTCTTCTCGAGAATCCGGAATCTTTATGTGCAACCATCTTGATAGCTAAATATTTCCCTGAGGGAGATTTGATGAACGCAAGTTTAAAGAAGGGATCCTCTTTTACTTGGCAAAGCATTATGGCGGGAGTGAACTCTTTGAGAAATGGTTATATCCGGCGAGTTGGAAATGGACAAAACATCGATATTTGGAGAGATGCGTGGATTCCGAATTGTGCGAATAGGAAAATTATTACTCCTAGAGGTGGGCAACTTCTGTCAAAGGTGGCTGATCTTATTGATCCAATCACGAATTTCTGGGATGAAGATTTGGTGAGACAAACTTTGTGGCCAATTGATGTGAAAAGGGTCCTCGCGATTCCCCTCCCTATGCAGAATATGTCGGATTTCATCGCCTGGAGCTATACAAAAAATGGTGTATTCACTGTTCGATCAGCTTATTTGGAGGAATGGAACCAACAACACGGGAGGAAATTGCAATATACTAATGGTATGGGTCGTACCAATGTCAATCCTATTTGGGGTAAGATTTGGAAATTATCGTGTCCGGCAAAGGTAAAGATATTTATTTGACGAACGTTGCATGGAACTCTACCGTGTCATGTTACACTTTCCAATAGACATATGAAAGTTTCGCCCCTTTTCCCATCTTGCTCGAATGGGCAAGAAGATAAAAAGCACATCTTATTTCTGTGTCAGAAGGCAAAAGAGGTTTGGGAAAAGCTGGGGATGTACGAGGTAATTAAGAAAGCTTGTATTATTGATCGTGCGGGTGAGGCTGTTCTTGAATTTTTACTTCTTATGCCACACCAAGAACTATCTATATTAGGTTGCCAAAATACAAGTGAATTAATCGCGATAACCGCTGGTATTTATGGTGGGAGAGACACATGTTGGTTCATGAAGGGAAATCTCAAGAAGTGAATCAGATTTCGATGGGGATTCGTGCTATAACTGCAAACTATGTGAATGCCCACTCCCCTAGTGCGACTAGTAGAAAATAAGGATGGAGCCGACTGTTGGAAATGTGCCCTAGAGGCAATAATAAATTAGTTATTATTATATTTCCTTGTTCATGATAATTGTCTATTGTTCATGCTATAATTGTATTATAGGAAACCGTAATACATGTGTGAATACATAGACCACAACATGTCCCTAGTAAGCCTCTAGTTGACTAGCTCGTTGATCAATAGATGGTCATGGTTTCCTGATCATGGACATTGGATGTCATTGATAACGGGATCACGTCATTAGGAGAATGATGTGATGGAAAGACCCAATCCTAAGCATAGCACAAGATCGTGTAGTTCGTATGCTAAAGCTTTTCTAATGTCAAGTATCATTTCCTTAGACCATGAGATTGTGCAACTCCCGGATACCGTAGGAGTGCTTTGGGTGTGCCAAACGTCACAACGTAACTGGGTGGCTATAAAGGTGCACTACGGGTATTTTCGAAAGTGTCTGTTGGGTTGGCACGAATCGAGACTGGGATTTGTCACTCCCGTGTGACGGAGAGGTATCTCTGGGCCCACTCGGTAGGACATCATCATAATGTGCACAATGTGACCAAGGAGTTGATCACGGGATGATGTGTTTAACGGAACGAGTAAAGAGACTTGCCAGTAACGAGATTGAACAAGGTATCGGGATACCGACGATCGAATCTCGGGCAAGTATCTATACCGAGTAGACGAAGGGAATTGTATACGGGATTGATTAAGTCCTTGACATCGTGGTTCATCCGATGAGATCATCGTGGAACATGGTGGGAGCCCAACATGGGTATCCAGATCCCGCTGATGGTTATTGACCGGAGAGTCATCTCGGTCATGTCTGCATGTCTCCCGAACCCGTAGGGTCTACACACTTAAGGTTCGATGACGCTAGGGTTATAAAGGAAGTTTGTATGTGGTTACCGAATGTTGTTCGGAGTCCCGGATGAGATCCCGGACGTCACGAGGAGTTCCGGAATGGTCCGGAGGTAAAGATTTAATATATAGGAAGTGCTATTTCGGCCATCGGGACAAGTTTCGGGGTCACCGGTATTGTACCGGGACCACCGGAAGGGTCCCGGGGGTCCATCGGGTGGGGCCACCTGCCCCGGGGGGCCACATGGGCTGTAGGGGGTGTGAGTTGGCCTACATGGTCCAAGGGCACCAGCCCCAAGAGGCCCATGCGCCAAGAGAAGAGGAAAAGGGGAGAGTCCTAAAGGGGGAAGGCACCTCCGAGGTGCCTTGGGGAGGATGGACTCCTCCCCCCCCTTGGCCGCACCCTTCCTTGGAGGAAGGGGCAAGGCTGCGCCCTCCCCCTCTCCCTTGGACCTATATATAGTGGGGGGAAGGGAGGGCAACCAAACCTAAGCCCTGGCGCCTCCCTCTCCCTCCCATGACACATCTCCCTCCTCCCGCAGCGCTTGGCGAAGCCCTGTTGGAATCCCGCTACTTCCACCACCACGCCGTCGTGTTGTTGGATCTCCATCAACCTCTCCTTCCCCCTTGCTGGATCAAGAAGGAGGAGACGTCGCTGCTCCGTACGTGTGTTGAACGCGGAGGTGCCGTCCGTTCGGCGCTAGGATCATCGGTGATTTGAATCACGACGAGTACGACTCCATCAACCCCGTTCTCTTGAACGCTTCTGCGCGCGATCTACAAGGGTATGTAGATCCACTCCTCCCTCGTTGCTAGATGACTCCATAGATTGATCTTGGTGACACATAGGAAAATTTTGAATTTATGCTACGTTCCCCAACAGTGGCATCATGAGCTAGGTCTATGCGTAGTTTCTATGCACGAGTAGAACACAAAGTAGTTGTGGGCGTTGATTTTGTTCAATATGCTTGCCGTTACTAGTCTTATCTTGATTCGGTAGCATCGTGGGATGAAGCGGCCCGGACCGACCTTACACGTACTCTTACGTGAGACAGGTTCCACCGACTGACATGCACTAGTTGCATAAGGTGGCTAGCGGGTGTCTGTCTCTCCCACTTTAGTCGGATCGGATTCGATGAAAAGGGTCCTTATGAAGCGTAAATAGCAATTGGCATATCACGTTGTGGTCTTTTCGTAGGTAAGAAACGTTCTTGCTAGAAACCCATAGCAGCCACGTAAAACATGCAAACAACAATTAGAGGACGTCTAACTTGTTTTTGCAGGGTATGCTATGTGATGTGATATGGCCAAAAGGATGTGATGAATGATATATGTGATGTATGAGATTGATCATGTTCTTGTAATAGGAATCACGACTTGCATGTCGATGAGTATGACAACCGGCAGGAGCCATAGGAGTTGTCTCAATTTATTTATGACCTGCGTGTCAACATAAACGTCATGTAATTACTTTACTTTATTGCTAACCGTTAGCTATAGTAGTAGAAGTAATAGTTGACGAGACAACTTCATGAAGACACGATGATAGAGATCATGATGATGGAGATCATGGTGTCATGCCGGTGACAAGATGATCATGGAGCCCCAAGATGGAGATCAAAGGAGCTATATGATATTGGCCATATCATGTCACTAATATTTGATTGCATGTGATGTTTATCATGTTTATACATCTTATTTGCTTAGAACGATGGTAGTAAATAAGATGATCCCTCATTACAATTTCAAGAATGTGTTCTCCCCTAACTGTGCACCGTTGCTAAAGTTCGTCGTTTCGAAGCACCACGTGATGATCGGGTGTGATAGATCCTTACGTTCACATACAACGGGTGTAAGACAGTTTTACACATGCAAAACACTTAGGGTTAACTTGACGAGCCTAGCATGTGCATAGACATGGCCTCGGAACACAGAAGACCGAAAGGTCGAGCATGAGTCGTATGGTAGATACGATCAACATGAAGATGTTCACCGATGTTGACTAGTCCGTCTCACGTGATGATCGGACACGGCCTAGTTGACTCGGATCATGTAATCACTTAGATGACTAGAGGGATGTCTATCTGAGTGGGAGTTCATAAGATGAACTTAATTATCCTGAACATAGTCAAAAGATCTTCGCAAATTATGTCATAGCTCGCGCTTCAGTTCTACTGTTTAGATATGTTCCTAGAGAAAATTTAGTTGAAAGTTGATAGTAGCAATTATGCGGACTAGGTCCGTAAACTGAGGATTGTCCTCATTGCTTCATAGAAGGCTTATGTCCTTAATGCACGGCTCAGTGTGCTGAACCTCGAAAGTTGTCTGTGGATGTTGCGAACATCTGACATACACATTTTGATAACTACGTGATAGTTCAGTTAAACGGTTTAGAATTGAGGCACCAAAAACGTTTTTGAAACGTCGCAAAACATATGAGATGTTTTGAGGGCTGAAATTGGGATTTCAGGCTCGTGCCCACGTCAAGAGGTATAAGACCTTCGACGATTTTCTTAGCCTGCAAACAAAGGGAGAAAAGCTCAATTGTTGAGCTTGTGCTCAGATTGTCTGAGTACAACAAATCATTTGAATCGAGTGGGAGTTGATCTCCCAGATAAGATAGTGATGTTTCTCCGAAGTCATTACCACCAAGCTGCTAGAGCTTCGTGATGAACTATAATATATCAGGGACATATATGATGATCCTTGAGATATTCGCGATGTTTGACACCACAAAAGTAGAAATCAAGAAGGAGCATCAATTGTTGATGGTTGGCGAAACCACTAGTTTCAAGAAGGGCAAGGGCACAAAGGGATACTTCATGAAACGGCAGTTCAGCTGCTGCTCTAGTGAAGAAACCCAAGGTTGAACCCAAACCCGAGACTAAGTGCTTCTGTAATAAGGGGAACAGCCACTGGAGCAGAATTACCCTAGATACTTGGTAGATCAGAAGGCTGGCAAGGTCGATAGAAGTATATTGGATATACATTGTGTTGATGTGCACTTTACTAGTACTCCTAGTAGCACCAGGGTATTAGATACCGGTTCGGTTGCTAAGTGTTAGTAACTCGAAATAAAAGCTACGGAATAAACGGAGACTAGCTAAAGGTGAGCTGACGATATGTGTTGGAAGTGTTTCCAATGTTGATATGATCAAGCATCGCACGCTCCCTCTACCATAGAGATTGGTGTTAAACCTAAATAATTGTTATTTGGTGTTTGCGTTGAGCATAGACGTGATTGGATTATGTCTATCGCAATACGGTTATTCATTTAAGGAGAATAATGGTTACTCTGTTTATTTGAATAATACCTTCAATGGTCTTGCACCTAAAATGAATGGTTTATTGAGTCTCGATCGTAGTGATACACATGTTAATGCCAAAAGATATAAGATAGTAATGATAGTACCACCTACATGTGGCACTGCCACTTAAGTCATATCGGTATAAAACGCATGAAGAAGCTCCATGTTGATGGATCTTTGGACTCACTCATTTTTGAGAAGTTTGAGACATGCGAACCATGTCTATTGGTGTATATGCATAAAGAAACTCCATGCAAATGGACCATTTGGACTCACTTGATTTTGAATCACTTGAGACATGCAAATCATACCACATGGGCAAGATGACTGAAAGCCTCGGTTTCAGTAAAATGGAACCAGAAAGCAACTTGCTGAAAGTAATACATTTTGATGTGTGCAGTCCAATGAGTGCTGAGGCATGTAGTGGATATCGTTATGTTCTTCACAGATGATTTGAGTAGATGTTGAGTATATTACTTGATGAATCACGAGTCTGAATTATTGAAAGGTTCAAGTAATTTCAGTGTGAAGTTGAAAGATCGTCGTGACAAGAGGATAAAAGATCTATGATATGATCATAGAGATGAATATCTGAATTACGAGTTTGGCACAGAATTAAGACATTGTGGAAATTGTTTCACAACTAATACAGCCTGGAACACCATAGTGTGATGGTGTGTCCGAACATCATAACTGCACCCTATTGGATATGATGCATACCATGATGTTTCTTATCGAATTACCATGATAGTTTATGGGTTAGGCATTAAAGACAACCACATTCACTTTAAAATAGGGCACCACGTAATTCCGATGAGGTGACACCGTATGAACTATGGTTTAGAGAAACCTAAGCTGTCATTTCTTAAAAGTTTGGGGCTGCGACGCTTATGTGAAAAGGTTTCAGGCTGATAAGCTCGAACCCGAAGCGGATAAATGCATCTTCATAGAATACCCAAAACAGTTGGGTATACCTCCTGTCTTAGATTCGAAAGCAATAAGGGATTGTTTCTGAAATCGGGTCCTTTCTCGAGGAAAAGTTTCTCTCGAAAGAATTGAGTGGGAGGATGGTGGAGACTTGATGAGGTTATTGAACCATCTCTTCAACTAGTGTGTGGCAGGGCACAGGGAGTTGTTCCTGTGGCACCTACACCAATTGAAGTGGAAGCTTATGATAGTGATCATGAAACTTCAGATCAAGTCACTAACAAATCTCGTGGGATGACAAGGATGCGTACTACTTCAGAGTGGTAAGTAATCCTGTCTTGGAAGTCATGTTGCTAGACAACAATGAACCTACGAGCTATGGAGAAGCGATGGTGGGCCCGGATTCCGATAAATGGCTCGAGGCCATAAAATCCGAGAGAGGATCCATGTATGGAAACAAAGTGTAGACTTTGATAGAACAGCTCGATGGTCGTGAGGCTGTTGAGTATAGATGGATTTTAAAAGGAAGACGGACAATGATGGTAAATGTCACCATTAAGAAAGCTCGACTTGTCGTTAAGATGTTTTCGGACAAGTTCAAGGAGTTGACTACGGTGAGATTTTCTCACTCGTAGCGATGCTAAGAGTCTGTTGGAATTATATTAGCAATTACTGCATTATTTATGAAATCTTGCAGATAGGATTTCAAAGCATTGTTTCCTCGACGATTTTCTTGAGGAAAGGTTGTATGTGATACAACCAGAAGGTTTTGTCAATCCTGAAAGATGCTAATAAGTATGCAAAGCTCCAGCAATCCTTCTGAGGACTGGAGTAAGCATCTCGGAGTTGGAATGTATGCTTTGATGAGATGATCAAAGATTTTGGGTTTATACAAAGTTTATGAGAAACTTGTATTTCCAAAGAAGTGAGTGGGAGCACTATAGAATTTCTGATGAGTATATGTTGTTGACATATTGTTGATCAGAAATGACGAAGAATTTCTGGAAAGCATATAGGGTTATTTGGAAAGTGTTTTTCAATGGAAAGCCTGGATTAAGCTACTTGAACATTGAGCATCAAGATCTATAAGGATAGATCAAAACGCTTAATAGTACTTTCAAATGAGCACATACCTTGACATGGTCTTGAAGGTGTTCAAGATGGATCAGTCAAAGAAGGAGTTCTTGCCTGAGTTGTAAGGTATGAAGTTAAGACTTAAAGCTCGACCACGGAAAAATAGAGAGAAAGGACGAAGGTCGTCCCCTATGCTTAAGACGTAGGCTCTACAGTATGCTATGCTGTGTACCGCACCTGAAGTGTGCCTTGCCATGAGTCAGTCAAGGGGTACAAGAGTGATCCAAGAATGGATCACAGGACAGCGGTCAAAGTTATCCTTAGTAACTAGTGGACTAAGGAATTTTTCTCGATTATGGAGGTGGTAAAAGAGTTCGTCGTAAAGGGTTACGTCGATGCAAGCTTAACACCTATCCGGATAGCTCTGAGTAGAGATACCGGATACGTATAATGGAGCAACAATTTAGAATAGCTCCAAGTAGAACAGTTATTTGGAATGGCTCCAAATGTAGCGTAGTAGTTGCATCTACAAGATGACATAGAGATTTGCGAAGTACATACGGATCTGAAAGATTCAGACCCGTTGACTATAACATCTCTCACAAGCATGACATGATCAAACCCAGAACTCATCGAGTGTTAATCACATGGTAATGTGAACTAGATTATTGACTCTAGTAATCTCTTTGGGTGTTAGTCACATGGGGATGTGACCTTGAGTGTTAATCACATATCGATGCGAACTAGATTATTGACTCTAGTGCAAGTGGGAGACTGTTGGAAATATGCCCTAGAGGCAATAATAAATTAGTTATTATTATATTTCCTTGTTCATGATAATCGTTCATTATCCATGCTAGAATTGTATTGATAGGAAACTCAGATACATGTGTGGATACATAGACAACACCATGTCCCTAGTAAGCCTCTAGTTGACTAGCTCGTTGATCAATAGATGGTTACGGTTTCCTGACCATGGACATTGGATGTCGTTGATGACGGGATCACATCATTAGGAGAATGATGTGATGGACAAGACCCAATCCTAAGCATAGCACTAGATCGTGTAGTTCGTATGCTAAAGCTTTTCTAATGTCAAGTATAATTTCCTTAGACCATGAGATTGTGCAACTCCCGGATACCGTAGGAGTGCTTTGGGTGTACCAAACGTCACAATGTAACTGGGTGACTATAAAGGTGCACTACAGGTATCTCCGAAAGTGTCTGTTGGGTTGGCACGAATCGAGACTGGGATTTGTCACTCCGTGTAAGCGGAGAGGTATCTCTAGGCCCACTCGGTAGGACATCATCATAATGTGCACAATGTGATCAAGGAGTTGATCACGGGATGATGTGTTACGGAACGAGTAAAGAGACTTGCCGGTAACGAGATTGAACAAGGTATCGGGATACCGACGATCGAATCTCGGGCAAGTGTCGTACCGATAGACAAAGGGAATTGTATACGGGATTGATTAAGTCCTTGACATCGTGGTTCATCCGATGAGATCATCGAGGAACATGTGGGAGCCAACATGGGTATCCAGATCCC
>NC_053022.1:344770207-344799778 GCF_003073215.2 Triticum urartu
CTATAATTGTGTTATCCGGAAATCGTAATACATGTGTGAATACATAGACCACAACATGTCCCTAGTGAGCCTCTAGTTGACTAGCTCATTGATCAATAGATGGTTACGGTTTCCTGACCATGGACATTGGATGTCAAGGCTAACAAGATCACATCATTAGGAGAATGATGTGATGGACAAGACCCAATCCTAAGCATAGCACAAGATCGTGTAGTTCGTCTGCTAAAGCTTTTCTAATGGCAAGTATCTTTTCCTTAGACCATGAGATTGTGCAACTCCCGGATATTGTAGGAATGCTTTGGGGTGTGCCAAACGTCACAACGTAACTGGGTGGCTATAAAGGTGCACTACGGGTATCTCCGAACGTGTCTATTGGGTTGGCACGAATCGAGACTAGGATTTGTCACTCTGTATGACAAAGAGGTATCTCTGGGCCCACTCGGTAATGCATCATCATAATGAGCTCAATGTTTCTAAGAAGTTAGTCACGGGATCATGCATTATGGAACGAGTAAAGTGACTTGCCGGTAACGAGATTGAACGAGGTATTGGGATACCGATGATCGAATCTCGGGCAAGTAACATACCGATTGACAAAGGGAATTTTATACGGGATTGATTGAATCCTCAACATCGTGGTTCATCCGATGAGATCATCGTGGAACATGTGGGAGCCAACATGGGTATCCAGATCCCTCTGTTGGTTATTGGCCAGAGAGATGTCTCGGTCATGTCTACATGGTTCCTGAACCCGTAGGGTCTACACACTTAAGGTTCGGTAACGATAGAGTTGTTATGGAAATTAGTATGCGGTTATGAATGTTGTCCGGGGTCCCGGATGAGATCCCGGACGTCACGAGGAGTTCCGAAATGGTCCGGAGATAAAGATTTATATAAGGGAAGTCATTATTCGATTGCCGGAAGTGTTTGGGGGTTTATCGGTATTGTACCAGGACCACCGAAAGGGTTTCGGGGGTCCACCGGGAGGATCAACCTGCCCCGGAGAGCCCTATGGGCTGAATATGGAGGGAAACCAGCCCAGGTGGGCTGGGAGCCAAAAACCCCTAGGGCCCATGTGCCTAGGGTTGGGGGAAACCCTAAAGGGGGCGCCCCCTTGGCTTGGGGGGCAAGCCACCTCCCCTTGGCCGCCGCCCCCATCTAGATCCATCTGGAGGGGGCCGGGCCCCCTCTTCCTTGCCCCTATAAATAGAGGGGAGGTGGGAGGGCAGCCACGCCCTTCCCCTGGTGCAGCCCTCTCCCTCCCCAACACCTCCTCCTCTGTAGTAGTGGTTGGCGAAGCCCTGCCCGAGAACTGCAAGCTCCACCACCACGCTGTCGTGCTGCCGGAGCTCTTCCTCAACTTATCCTCTCCCCTTGTTGGAACAAGAAGGAGGAGACGTCCCCGGGCTGTACGTGTGTTGAACGTGGAGGCGCCGTTGTTCGGTGCTTAGATCGGAATCAACCGCGATCTGAATCACTGCGAGCACTACTCCTTCATCCGCGTTCTTGTAATGCTTCTGCATCACAATCTTCAAGGGTATGAAGATACACTCCCCTATCTCTCGTTGCTAGTATCTCCATAGATTGATCTTGGTGATGCATAGAATTTTTTTAATTTCTGCAACGATCCCCAACAGTGGCATCATGAGCTAGGTCTATGCGTAATTTCTATGCACGAGTAGAACACAAGATGTTGTGGGCGTCGATTTTGTCAATTTACTTGTCGTTACTAGTCTTATCTTGATTCGGCGGCATCGTGGGACGAAGCGGCCCGGTCCGACCTTACACGTACGCTTACGTGAGACTGGTTCCACTGAATGACATGCACTAGTTGCATAAGGTGGCTAGCGGGTGTCTGTCTCTCCCACTTTAGTCGGATCGGATTCGATGAAAAGGGTCCTTATGAAGGGTAAATAGAAATTGGCATATCACGTTGTGGTTTTGGCGTAGGTAAGAAACGTTCTTGCTAGAAACCTATAGCAGCCACGTAAGAAACTTGCAACAACAATTAGAGGACGTCTAACTTGTTCTTGCAGCATATGCCGTGTGATGTGATATGGCCAAAAGGATGTGATGAATGATATATGTGATGTATGAGATTGATCCTGTTCTTGTAATAGGAATCATGACTTGCATGTCGATGAGTATGACAACCGGCAAGAGCCATAGGAGTTGTCTTAATTTATTATATGACATGCCTGTCAATTATAATGCCATGTAATTACTTTACTTTATTGCTAACCGTTAGCCATAGTAGTAGAAGTAACGGTTGGCGAGACAACTTCAAGAAGACACGATGATGGAGATGATCATGGTGTCATGCCGGTGACGATGATGATCATGGTGCCCCGAAGATGGAGATCAAAAGGAGCAAAATGATATTGGCCATATCATGCAACTATTTGATTGCATATGATGTTTATCATGTTTATACATCTTATTTGCTTAGAACGACGGTAGCTTAAATAAGATGATACCTCGCTAAAATTTCAAGAAAGTGTTTCCCCTAACTGTGCAATGTTGCGAAGGTTCATTGTTTTGAAGCACCACGTGATGATCGGGTGTGATAGATTCTAACGTTCGAATACAACTGGTGTAAGCCAGATTTACACATGCAAAACACTTAGGTTGACTTGATGAGCCTAGCATGTACAGACATGGCCTCGGAACACGAGAGACCGAAAGGTCGAACATGAGTCGTATAGAAGATACGATCAACATGAGATGTTCACCGTTGATGACTAGTCCGTCTCACGTGATGATCGGACACGGCCTAGTCGATTCGGATCATGTATCACTTAGATGACTAGAGGGAGGTCTATCTGAGTGGGAGTTCATTAAATAATTTGATTAGATGAACTTAGTCTAAATATCTTTACAATATGTCTTGTAGATCAAATGGCCCACGCTAATGTTGCCCTCAACTTCAAGATGTTCCTAGAGAAAACCAAGCTGAAAGACGATGGTAGCAACTATATGGACTGGGCCCGTAACTTGAGGATCATCCTCATAGCTGCCAAGAAAGCATATGTCCTTGAAGCACCTCTAGGTGAAGCGCCCATTTTCCCAGCAACTCAAGATGTTATGAACGCCTGGCAGACGCGTAGTGATGATTACTCCCTGGTTCAGTGTGGCATGCTTTACAGCTTAGAACCATGGCTCCAAAAGCGTTTTGAGAAACACGGAGCATATGAGATGTTCCAAGAGCTAAAAATGGTTTTCCAAGCTCATTCCCGGGTCGAGAGATATGAAGTCTCCGACAAGTTCTACAGTTGTAAGATGGAGGCGAATAGTTCTGTCAGCGAGCACATACTCAAAATGTCTGGGTTGCACAGCCGCTTGTCTCAACTGGGAGTTAATCTCCCGGATGACGCGGTCGTTGAAAGAATCCTTCAGTCGCTCCCACCTAGCTACAAGAGCTTTGTGATGAATTTCAATATGCAGGGGATGGAGAAAACCATTCCTGAGGTATATTCAATGCTGAAATCAGCGGAGGTGGAGATCAAAAAGGAACATCAAGTGTTGATGGTCAATAAAACCACTAGTTTCAAGAAAGGCAAGGGTAAGAAGAACTTCAAGAAGGACGGCAAGGGAGTTGCCGCGCCTGGTAAGCCAGTTGCAAAGAAGAAGCCAAAGCATGGACCCAAGCCTGAGACTGAGTGCTTTTATTGCAAGGGAAACAGTCACTAGAAGCGGAACTTCCCCAAGTACTTAGCGGATAAGAAGGCCGACAATACCAAAGGTATATATGATATACATGGTATTGATGTGTACCTTACCAGCACTCATAGTAGCTCCTGGGTATTTGATACCAGTGCGGTTGCTCATATTTGTAACTCAAAACAGGACTGCGGAATAAGCAGAGACTAGCGAAGGATGAGGTGACGATGCACGTCGGGAATGGTTCCAAGGTCGATGTGATTGTCGTCGGCACGCTACCTCTACATTTACCTACAGGATTAGTATTAAACCTCAATAATTGTTATTTAGTGCCAGCTTTGAGCATGAACATTGTATCTGGATCTCGTTTAATGCGAGATGGCTACTCACTTAAATCTGAGAATAATGGTTGTTCTATTTATATGAGAGATATGTTTTATGGTCATGCCCCGTTGGTCAATGGTTTATTCTTATTGAATCTCGAACGTGATGTTACACATATTCATAGTGTGAATGCCAAAAGATGTAAGGTTGATAATGATAGCCCCACATACCCGTGGCACTGCCGCCTTGGTCACATTGGTGTCAAACGCATGAAGAAACTCCATGCAGATGGACTTTTGGAGTCTCTTGATTATGAATCATTTGACACATGCGAACCATGCCTCATGGGCAAAATGACCAAGACTCCGTTCTCCGGAACAATGGAGCGAGCAACCAACTTATTGGAAATCATACATACTGATGAGTGCGGTCCAATGAGCGTTGAGGCTCGTGGTGGCTATCGTTATGTTCTCACCCTCACTGATGACTTAAGTAGATATGGGTATGTCTACTTAATGAAACACAAGTTTGAGAACTTTGAAAAGTTCAAGGAATTTCAGAGTGAGGTAGAAAATCAACGTGACAGGAAAATAAAGTTCTTACGATCAGATCGTGGGGGAGAATAGTTGAGTCACGAATTTGGCACGCACTTAAGGAAATGTGGAATTGTTTCACAACTCATGCCGCCTGGAACACCTCAGCGTAATGGTGTGTCCGAACGTCGTAATCACACTCTATTGGATATGCTGCGATCTATGACGTCTCTTACCGATCTACCGCTATCATTTTGGGGTTATGCTTTAGAGACTGCCGCATTCACTTTAAATAGGGCTCCATCAAATCCGTTGAGACGACACCGTATGAATTATGGTTTGGGAAGAAACCTAAGTTGTCGTTTCTGAAAGTTTGGGGATGCGATGCTTATGTCAAGAAACTTCAACCTGAAAAGCTCGAACCCAAATCGGAAAAATTCGTCTTCATAGGATACCTTAAGGAAACTATTGGGTATACCTTCTACCTCAGATCCGAAGGCAAGGTCTTTGTTGCCAAGAATGGATCCTTTCTAGAGAAAGAGTTTCTCTCGAAAGAAGTAAGTGGGAGGAAAGTAGAACTTGATGAGATATTGCCTCTTGAACCGGAGAGTAACGCAGCTCAGGAAGATGTTTTCTGTGGTGCCTGCACCGACTAGAGGGGAAGTTAATGATGATGATCATGAAACTTCGTATCAAGTTGCTACTGAACTTCGTAGGTCCACAAGGACACGTTCCGCACCAGAGTGGTACGGCAACCCTGTCCTGGAAATCATGTTGTTAGACAATGGTGAACCTTCGACCTATGAAGAAGCGATGGCGGGCCCGGATTCCAACAAATGGCTTGAAGCCATGAAATCCGAGATGGGAACCATGTATGAAAATGAAATATGGACTTTGACAAACTTTCCCGATGATCGGCGAGCCATAGAAAATAAATGGATCTTTAAGAAGAAGACAGACGCGGATGGTAATGTAACCATCTATAAAGCTCGACTTGTCGCTAAGGGTTATCGAAGTTCAAGGGGTTGACTACGATGAGACTTCCGCATCCGTAGCAAAGCTGAAGTCCGTCCGAATCATGTTAGCAATTGCCGCATTCTATCATTATGAGATATGGCAAATGGACGTCAAAACGGCATTCCTTAATGGTTTCCTTAAGGAAGAATTGTATATGATGCAGCCGGAAGGTTTTGTCGATCCTAAGAATGCTGACAAGGTGTGCAAGCTCCAACGCTCGATATTATGGGCTGGTGCAAGCATCTCGGAGTTGGAACATTCTTTGATGAGATGATCAAAGCGTTTGGGTTTACACAGACTTATGGAGAAGCCTGTTTACAAGAAAGTGAGTGGGAGCTCTGTAGCATTTCTCATATTATATGTGGATGACATACTATTGATGGGAAATGATATAGAATTCTTGGAAAGCATAAAGGCCTACTTGAATAAGTGTTTTCAATGAAGGACCTTGGAGAAGCTGCTTACATATTAGGCATCAAGATCTATAGAGATAGATCGAGACGCCTCATTGGCCTTTCACAAAGCACATACCTTGACAAGATATTGAAGAAGTTCAATATGGATCAGTCCAAGAAGGGGTTCTTGCCTGTATTGCAAGGTGTGAGATTGAGCACGGCTCAATGCCCGACCACGGCAAAAGATAGAGAGAAGATGAGTGTCATCCCCTATCCCTCGGCCATAAGGTCTATTATGTATGCCATGCTGTGTACCAGACCTGATGTGAACCTTGCCGTAAGTTTGGTAGGAAGGTACCAAAGTAATCCCGGCATGGAGCACTAGACAGCGGTCAAGAATATCCTGAAGTACCTGAAAAGGACTAAGGATATGTTTCTCGTTTATGGAGGTGACGTCGATGCTAGCTTCGACACAGATCTGGATGACTCCAAGTCACAAACTGGATACGTGTATATTTTGAATGGTGGGGCAGTCAGCTGGTGCAGTTGCAAGCAAAGCGTCGTGGCGGGTGTCGTGGTTCTAAGACTGACAGTAGAATAGGGGGTAAGAATGTAGAGGTAAGATCCTAGCTATGGAGGAGTTGTACACACGAGTTTTACGAGTTCAAGCCCTTCTCAGAGGAAGTAACAGCCCTACATCTCGGAGACCGGAGGCGGTCGACTGAATATATGTGTGTGAATTATAGAAAGTGCGAACCCCTATCCCAGAGGAGGGGGTGGCTTATATAGAGTGCGCCAGGACCCCCAGCTCCCCTCCGTTACACAGGGTTCAATGTTCATAAAGGGGGAGCGTTACTGGTAACGTCCCAAGTAAAGTGCTATAAATGCCCTAAAGCTATGGTTTAAACCCCGACCATTGCGGAGTGAAGGGCTTCTCATCTTCTGGTGGTCGAGTGTCTTCAAGGTGGTCGAGTGATCACATCTTCATGGTCGAGTGGATGATGGTTTCTCTTCGACTGCTTCTGATTCTTTGTAGAGATGTCCTTGGTATGTTGGACAGATCCATGACCCTACCCTAGGTACATAGCTTCATCATTAGCCCCCGAATGGATCAGGGTTTGAGTGAGGAAGGAGTTGGGAACACTTCCGACTCATTCTTTGTGCTATGAGTATATCTTGTTCTGGAACAATGAATTGAGGAGACGACGTCGACTCCTTTTTTAGTCGCCTTGGTCCATTCTTGGTTTTTGTCGAGTGAATTTTCACGGTAGAATTCCGAATGATAATGTAGAGGGTGTTTGTCTTCAGTCTGGCAAGTTGCTCTGCTCTCCACGGATTTCGCGGGATTCGAATTTTGGGAAGCGCGCCAGACGGGCGAGGCCGTGGTAATCGGGACAGATTAGGCAAGTCTTCTTGATCTCTGCGCCACCTTTTTCGCCACGTACTCCGCACGCGACTGTTGCGGAATTTGTTTAGATCGTTTGGGTCCACCAGTCAGTCACTTGGGGAACGACCTTATAAAAGGCGTCGGACCAGGCCTCTGCCCCGTGCGCTCGCATTCTCTTTTCTTCTTCCTCCAACCTCTCCGCCACACTCGCTTATGCTCTCGTCGCTGGACCCTCGCTCGAGCTCGACTCGCAACCATGGGGAAAGAGAAGACGCTGGCGCTCGAGGCGACGGTGAAGACAAAAGGAAAGAGGACCAGCCGGGGTGGATCCTCGTCAAGGTCCGACCTGCCGCCGGGCTGGATCCAGGGCGACTGGATCCGCTCGACGATCAGCCAGGGCGACCTCGACGTCCTGGTGGAGGGGGGACTGATCCCCCACAAATCGGCGTGGCTCCCGGGGGACGAGACCGAGCCGCAGCCAAGGGAGGGTGAGTGCGTTCTCCTCGCCACCCACATAGATCGCGGATTCTCACTGCCTCCCCATCCTTTCTTCCAGGGCTTTTTGAACTTCTTTGGGGCCCAGCTCCACCATTTCACTCCAAACACCATAGTCTATCTGGCTGCTTTCGTGTCGATGTGTGAGAATTTCTTGGGCTGTCGGCCGCACTGGGGTCTTTTCAAACATATCTTCACTTGCCGCTCCCAGTCGGTCAAAAAGGCCAATCCAAGTGATGAGAGGACGCAAGTGATCCGGATGTGCGGGGGTCTGGGGATCCAGATGAGGAGCAAGAACACCTTCCCAGCAATGATCCTTCCCGACTCGGTCCGGGGCTGGCAGTCGACTTGGTTTTACTACAAGGACCAGCTGACCCTGGGTCAGTCGACTGGACTTCCTCCCTTTTCTTTGGCTCAAGTGGAGAAGCCCGCCCCTCTGAAGGTGGTTCCAGAAGAGAAGGCGCAGGTCAAGGTGCTGGTCGATCGGGTCGTCCAACTCGTCCGTGACGGGGTGACCGGGATGGACCTGCTGGAGGTCTTTCTCGGTCGACGCATCCAACCACTTCAGGCACGTGATCATCCGATGTGGATGTACTCTGGGCTCGAGGGTTCCACTCCGATCCACCCGGAGGACGTCAGCGAGGACACCTTGGAGAAGTGGCTGATGGGGATCACCGGCAACAAAGACAACCCTCGGGGGTCTAGGAGGGTGATTCCATTCGACCACTCGCATCAGCCGGAGCAGGTATGATTCTATTTTATCAAGTATCTTTCCGATTCACTATGTGACATCTTGTTGATGGTCGACTGAATTTCCATTGACCGTTGTCTTTTCAGGCCCTCATCGACATGTACTCAATGCCCAACGGAGTGCAGGAGCAAGACGTCGAGGAAGGAGCGAGCGGGGGCGAGAGCGGCGAAGGGAACTCGGATGCCGAGGAGGACGAGGAGAGCGACGAATCGACTGATGATGAAGAGGTCGACTCGCCTCCTCGCAGGGAGAGGAGATCCAAACACGCTCATGACCCGTCGAGAACTCCGGGCCTGGTGGCCGCGCCGATTGGACAGTCTTCGAAGCATCCCAGGACATCTTCTCCAACACCGACTGAGAAGGCTCCAAAGCAGCCCAAAGTTGTGCCGCCTCCAGCGCCGAAAGCACCAAAAGCCACCTCCTCCAAACTGCCAAAGGCTTTGCCCAGGATCAAAGTGACTGTCCCTACTATCTCTGGGTAATCATCTGACTTGTTCTTTTCGTCGACTCGAGTAACAGGACGTAACCGACTGAATGCGGGTCTTTGTAGTGCTGCTACGTCAGGAACCTCTTCTCTCCAGTACTGAGACGAGGAGATGGAAGATGCGGTTACCTCTAACCCAGGTAGAAACTCTTATGATTTTGTTCTCGATTCCTTGGTCGATTGCGTTCTAGTGGTTCACTTGTGGTCGAATGATCTGTCTTGCAGCTCCACCCAACGTCATCAATCTTCCAGATGACGATGAAGATGTAGCTCTTAAGCCCAAGAAGAGCAAGAAGGTAGCAGCTGGCAAGATGTCTCGGCAAGAGCCAACAACAACACCACCCATCCGTCAACCTGAAGACGCAGGCAGGGCCTCTGTGACCTTCGCTGCGCCCTTGTCGAGTGAGCACCCTGCATCATCGGTTGCGCCTGCGATTCCTTCAGTCGTCCAACTCCACGCCATGGAGCTCCAAGCTGCCACACCTGGGTCGTCTGCTCTCTTTTTCACCAGCTACCCCATCCCGGACAACCAGTCGGAAGCGGCTGCGGAAGCCATCCGACAGGCTGACATGATGATGGAGTGGGTGAAGACGGTGCATGAGAATAGCCAGGCTGCCTACGACGCTAGTGCTGCTCTTCGGGCCAATGTCCAGGTGGGTAGACTTTCCGACTGCTCTTGTTCTATGAGGATATGCTACCCGAAAAATCTTCTTCTACACAATCTCCTGTTGTTTGCATCGAATCAGAGCACCCACTGGGTGTTTTGTTGTCTTTGGTAGTTGCGTTCTTCCACTCGGTCTGGGCGAGTGGGATCTGAATCGGTGGGGGCACTCTAAGTGCACCCACTGGGTGTAATCCCCGAGACCGCGGTCGACTGCTGGCAGTCGGCTGGGGTCTGAGTTCTACTTTCCTTTCTTTTTCTTTTCTTACATTCGACTCAGGCGGACCGGTCGAGTAGGATCTGAACCGGTGGGGGCACGCCAAGTGCACCCACCGGGTGTAGTCCCCGAGACCGCAGTCGACTGCTGGCAGTCGACTGTGGTCTGGATAGCTCTTTTTTTGACTTGGCCCGGGCGGACCGGTCGAGTTGGGTCTTAATCAGCGGGGGCATGCCAAGTGCACCCGCTGGGTGTAGCCCCCGAGACCACAGTTGACTGTGTGCAGTTGACTGGGGTCTAAGCGAACTTCTTTAGGTTTTATTCACTCGGAAGTAAACAACCTTTGATCTTATCGACTGACCCGTCTTTTGCCTTCTGCAGAAGTCTTGTACTCTCACTTCTAAGTTTGCTGAGCTTGAAGAGAAGCAGAGGCAACTCAACCTCAACTTGGAATTGGCCCAGCAGAATCTGAAGAAAGCCCAAGACGAAGCCCCTGGTATGGAAGGTAAATGGCTGTCGACTGACTTTCAATATATTTCTTTGATTTCTTGTTTGATTCGATTGCTTCTTTTGCAGAGAAAATGAGGTCGGCTCTGGAGAAAAAGGACTCTGACCTCGCCACCGTGCAAAAAGCAGCCCAAGATAAAACTGCTCTCGCAGACCAGAAGCTTGCTTCAATCGGAACGCTGGAAGGGGAGGTGAACAAACTGAAATCTTGCCTCAATGAAGCTAACCGTGAAGTGACTAGTCTGAAGAAGGAAAAGGTTGCCCTGAATGAAAAACTGGAGTCTGCGATCCGCAAGAGGAATGACATGGAAGCTTATCCGAGGACTCTTGCCAAGAAGCTCTATCTCGTGCTGGAAGGTATTTCTTTTAAACCGACTGTGTAGATGCTTGGGATCAGATCTTGCTCGGTCGACTCACTATTTTTTGGCTGCAGAATTCTGCCAAGACTTCGACGAGGAAACTGGAAGGGTCGAAATGGGTCTGGACCCTATCGCTTCTCCAGTTTGCGATGAAACTGCAATGAACGTGCTCCGGCTGGAGTCCCGTATCGCCAGCGCCACAAGCTACCTCGCACGCCTGAAGGAGGTGGTCTCCCGAATCGACTCATCGCTTTGGCCGAGGGCGGCGCTTCAAAATGACCTAGAATCCCTGATGGCTCGACTGAACGAGGTCCCTGACCGAGTGCAAGAATGGAAGAAATCCTCCGCCCGGTGTGGTGCTGACGTGGCGCTGTCCTTGGTGCGAGTCCATTGCAAGGATGCTCGTGAAGACAAGCTGGCTGCGATCAAAGTCGCTAACACCAAAAGGCATGAATTCCAGTCCTTCATGGAGACTTTCATTGCTACCACCACTCGGATCGTTGATGGGATCGACCTGGACTCATTCGTGGAGCCTGCCAGCCCTCCTCCTGCTGAGTGAACAAACTTATGAGACTTGAATCTGCTTTAAATTTGCCTCGGAATGCCGAGTGATTGCTGTAACCATTGAACTCCTTCGGCTTGATGCCTGAATACTTTTGATTTGCTGCTTGGAACTTTAGGATTTATCCGAATTTGGTTTATCTCCGAATGTGCTTGCGTTTTGCCTTCGAATGGACTTTGTTCGCTGCTCGGAATAGTCTTTGCGCTGGGGATGCAGCTCTGAAGTGGTGGCTCCAGTCGACCTACGCTTCGTCATCCTTGCGGATAGGGATGGAGCGCATGTTGTACTTGTGTCGTAGCTCCGAAGGAGAAGGTTGTAGTCGACCTGCACCTCGTCGTCCTTGCGGATAGGGATGGAGCGTACGTTGTACTTGCGCCGTAGCTCCGAAGGAGAAGGTTGCATATGACCTGCACCTCATCGTCCATGCGGATAGGGATGGAGCTTACGTTGTACTTGTGATGTAGCTCCGAAGGAGAAGGTTGCGGTCGACCTGCACCTCGTCGTCCCTGCGGATAGGGATGGAGCGTACGTTGTACTTGTGTCGTAGCTCCGAAGGAGAAGGTTACAGTCGACCTGCACCTCGTCGTCCTTGCGGATAGGGATATGACTGGACTGCAGCTAAGCCTCCGAGTGAGAGGATTGCTCTCCACTTGGTAGGATTTTTTCGAACTTAGGCGAGTATTGGACTGCAGCTAAGCCTCTGAGTGACAGAACTTAGGCGAGTACTGGACTCCAGCTAAGCCCCTGAGTGGGAGGATTTCTCTCCACTCGGTAGAATTTTTTCAAACTTAGGCGAGTATTGGACTGCAGCTAAGCCTCCGAGCGAGAGGATTGCTCTCCACTTGGTAGGATTTTTTCGAACTTAGGCGAGTATTGGACTGCAGCTAAGCCTCCGAGCGAGAGGATTGCTCTCCACTTGGTAGGATTTTTTCGAACTTAGGCGAGTATTGGACTGCAGCTAAGCCTCCGAGCGAGAGGATTGCTCTCCACTTGGTAGGATTTTTTCGAACTTAGGCGAGTATTGGACTGCAGCTAAGCCTCCGAGCGAGAGGATTGCTCTCCACTCGGTAGGATTTTTTAAACTTAGGAGAGTACTGGACTGCAGCTAAGCCCCTGAGTGAGAGAACTTAGGCGAGTGCTGGACTACAGCTAAGCACCCGAGTGGGAGGATTGCTCTCCACTCGGTAGGATTTTTCAAATTTAGGCGAGTACTGGACTGCAGCTAAGCCTCCGAGTGAGAGAACTTAGGCGAGTGTTGGACTGCAACTAAGCCCCCGAGTGGGAGGATTGCTCTCCACTCGGGAGGATTTTTCAAACTGAGGCGAGTACTGGACTGCAGCTAAGCCTCCGAGTAAGAGAACTTAGGCGAGTGTTGGACTGCAGCTAAGCCCCCGAGAGGGAGGATTGCTCTCCACTCGGGAGGATTTTTCAAACTGAGGCGAGTACTGGACTGCAGCTAAGCCTCCGAGTAAGAGAACTTAGGCGAGTGTTGGACTGCAGCTAAGCCCCCGAGAGGGAGGATTGCTCTCCACTCGGGCGGATTTTTCAAACTTAGGCGAGTACTGGACTGCAGCTAAGCCTCTAGTGAGAGAACTTAGGCGAGTACTGGACTGCAGCTAAGCCCCCGAGTGGGAGGATTGCTCTCCACTCGGTAGGATTTTCTTTCGAACTTAGGCGAAACGGATTCGCGACTAAGCCCACCCACTGGGGATTTCAGAAGTAAATAAGAACACAACAATCGTATGAGATGACCGTAAGCTCTTGTCTTTGATAAACAAATTACAAAGGTGTTTCTTATTATGAGTGCTTAAGTATAAAAGGGGCGGAGCAGCTCCGCGTTCCAAGCCCGTGGCTCGTCTTTCTGATGCTCAATACTGTAAAGATGGTATGCTCCATTGTGGAGAACTTTGGTGATGATGAAGGGGCCTTCCCAAGTCGGGCGAGCTTGTGTGGTTTCTGTTGATCTACTCGAAGAACCAGGTCTCCTTCTTGAAAGGCTCGACCCCTCACATTTCTGGCTGTGGAATCGACGCAAGTCTTGCTGATAAATGGTCGACGGATCAAGGCCATCTCTCTTTCCTCCTCTAAGAGATCGACTGAATCTTGCCGGGCCTGCTCTGCTTCCTCTTCGGAGAAGAGCTCGACTCGGGGTGCGTTGTGGAGCAGGTCACTTGGCAGAACAGCTTCGGCTCCATAGACTAAGAAGAAAGGAGTTCGTCCGGTCGACCGATTAGGAGTTGTCCTTAAACCCCACAGAACTGACGGAAGTTCATCAACCCAAGCGCCTGCTGCGTGTTTGAGATCACGCATCAGTCGGGGTTTCAGTCCTTTGAGAATTAGGCCATTGGCTCTTTCTGCTTGTCCGTTCGACTGCGGGTGAGCGACTGAAGCATAGTCGACTCGTGTGCCTTGAGAAGCGCAGAAAGCTCTAAACTCATCAGAATCGAAGTTCGACCCGTTGTCCGTGATGATGCTGTGTGGAACTCCATATCTGAATGTCAATTCTCTGATAAAACTGACAGCGGTGCTGGCTCAAGGTTCTTGATAGGTTTAGCTTCGATCCATTTGGTAAACTTGTCGACTGCAACGAGCACATGAGTGAAGCCGCTCCTGCCAGTTCTCAGTGGTCCAACCATATCCAGTCCCCAAACAGCAAAGGGCCAGATGAGGGGGATGGTCTTCAGGGCTGACGCTGGCTTGTGAGACATGTCGGAGTAAAACTGGCAGCCTTCACATCTGTCGACTATATCTTTCGCCATTTCATTTGCTCGTGGCCAATAGAATCCAGCTCGGTATGCTTTAGCCACGATGGCCCGAGAGGACGCATGGTGACCACAGGTCCCCGAGTGGATGTCATTGAGGATCATTCGACCTTCTTCTGGTGTTATGCATTTCTGACCGACTCCAGTCACGCTTTCCCTGAACAGTTGTCCTCTTATCACAGTAAAGGCCTTGGATCGACGGACGATCTGTCGAGCCTCTTCCTCTCATCCTCTGGGAGTTCTTTCCTGAGGATGTACGCAATGTAGGGCACTGTCCAGTCGGGAGTAATGGCCAGAACCTCCATGATCAGGTCGACCACGGCTGGGACCTCGACTTCAGTCGGATCTGTGGCGCTCTTAGGTGCGGGGGCTGGCTCTTCAGTAAAAGGATCTTCCTGAACTGTCGGCGTGTGAATATGCTCCAAAAACACATTGCTGGGAATGGCTTCTCTCTTGGAACCTATCTTTGCCAAGTCATCGGCTGCTTGATTTTTCAGTCGGGGTATGGTGGAGCTCTAACCCCTCAAACTTCTTTTCCAGCTTCCTCACCGCGTTGCAGTAACCAGTCATGGCTGGGCTTCTGACGTCCCACTCCTTCATCACTTGATTGACTACCAAATCTGAGTCGCCATAGACCATGAGGCGACGGACGCCGAGTGAGATGGCCATGCGCAACCCATACAGGAGTGCTTCATATTCTGCTTCATTGTTGGAGGAATCAAAGTGAATCTGGAGGACATATCTGAGCTGTCTCCTCGGGGGGATACCAGTACTACCCCAGCACCAGAACCATTCAGCATTTTGGATCCGTCAAAGAACATGGTCCAGTGCTCCGAGTGAACTTGAGTCGGCAGTTGCTGTTCGATCCACTCGGCGAGGAAATCTGCTATTGCTTGGGACTTGATAGCTTTCTTTGCCTCAAACTTGATATCCAAGGGAAGGAGTTCAATCGCCCATTTTGCCACTCGACCAGTTGCATCTCTGTTGTGCAGAATCTCTGACAATGGAGCGTCGCTGACGACTGTAACAGGTGATCAGAGAAATAGTGTGCAACCTTCTTCGTGGTCATGTAAATCCCATAGACAAGCTTCTGATAGTGCGGATATCTCTGCTTTGACGGAGTCAGGACTTCAGAAATATAATAAACTGGGCGCTGAACTTTATAAGCTTTTCCTTCTTCTTCCCGCTCGACCGTAAGTACTGTACTGACGACTTGTCCAGTGGCTGCTATATAAAGCAGTAGAGGCTCTTTGCTGATTGGAGCAGCAAGCACCGGCTGGGTGGAAAGCAGGGCTTTTAGCTCTGCAAATGCTGCATCAGCTTCTGGGGTCCACTCGAACTTATCTGATTTCTTCATCAGTCGGTAAAGAGGCAGCGCCTTTTCACCGAGGCGAGAAATGAATCGACTTAGGGCGGCCAAGCAACCAGTAAGCTTCTGGACATCATGCACACGCACAGGGCGTTTCATTCGGAGTATAGCGCCCTACTTTCTCTGGGTTAGCATCGATTCCTCGTTCGGAAACAGGAAACCGAGTAACTTTCCGCCCGGAACTCCAAACGTGCACTTTGATGGATTGAGCTTGATATCATACCTTCTGAGGTTGGCAAAGGTTTCAGCAAGGTCAGTCAGTAGGTCGGAACCTTTACGTGACTTGACCACAATGTCATCCATGTATGCTTCCACATTCCGACTGATCTGAGTGAGCAGGCACTTCTGAATCATCCGCATGAATGTGGCTCCAGCGTCTTCAAACCGAATGGCATTGTGACATAACAGAAGCACCCAAACGGGGTGATAAAGCTGTCTTTATCTCGTCGGGTCCGTACAGACGGATCTGGTGGTACCCGGAGTAGGCGTCCAAAAAGGACAAACGCTCGCACCCTGCAGTCGAGTCGACTATCTGGTCGATGCGAGGGAGAGGAAAGTGATCTTTCGGGCAGGCCCGATTGATATGCTTGAAGTCAATGCACATGCGAAGTGAGTCGTCCTTCTTTGGGACCATGACAACATTGGCTAACCACTCGGAGTGGTAAATCTCTCGGATAAACTCAGCTGCCAAAAGCCGAGCCACCTCTTCACCGATTGCCTTTCTCTTCTGTACGGCGGACCGTCGAAGATGTTCTTTGACTGGTTTCACTTTTGGGTCGACTCGCAAACGATGCTCAGCCAGTCCCCTGGGAACACCCGGCATGTCAGAAGGCTTCCATGCAAAGATGTCCCAGTTCTCACGGAGGAACTGGATGAGCGCTTCTTCCTATTTGGAGTCGAGTGTGGTTGAAATGTGAGTCGGAGCAGCATTGGGTCTGTCGGGTGAATGTGAATCGACTTCGTTTCACCAGACGACTGGAATGCTGAATCTGTGGCTGGCTTCTTGGCTCGCAACAAATCACTCGGATCTGCATTTTTCTGGTATTCTTGCAATTCTACCACGGCCATCTGTGCATCGGCGATCTTTGAGCCCTTCTGGAAGCACTCTTCTGCCTTCTTCCGATTACCAGTGATAGTGATCACCCCTTTGGGACCAGGCATCTTCAATTTGAGGTACACGTAACATGGTCGAGCCATAAACGTGCATAAGCTGGCCTGCCCAGAATTGCATGATAAGCACTCTGGAAATCCACAACTTCAAATGTCAACTTTTCTTTGCGGTAATTTTTGGAATCACCGAAAACCACGTCGAGTGCAATCTGACCGAGGGATGCAGCCTTCTTGCCTGGAATGACCCCATGGAAACTCTATTGCTTTCACTGAGTCTGGACATCGGAATGCCCATTCCCTTCAACGTCTCTGCATACAGTATGTTCAGGCCACTGCCACCGTCCATCAGGACCTTTGTCAGTCGAGTGCCTTCGACCACCGGGTCGACCACCAGTGCTTGCCTCCCAGGGGTGGCGATGTGCGCTGGATGATCAGACTGGTCGAATGTAATGGCAGTCTGTGACCACTTCAAGTAACTGGGTGTCACCGGAGCGACCATGTTCACTTCTCTGTTGATGACTTTCAATCGACTTTTGCTCTCAACGTCAGCAAAAATCATCAGAGTGGAATTCACGTGGGGATAACCATCATCATCCTCTTCCTCATCCTCAGCCTTGTCTGCTTCCTTCTCCTTTTCCTTGGGCTGTTTCTCTCGGAATTGCTGGATTAGGAGCTACACTGCCGAGTGGTGTGCTTCGGGTAAATGAAATTACCCTCTTCATCTTTTTTGGTGTGGATGTGGCACGGCAGATCCAACACGTCATTTCCATCTTGATCTTTTACTTTCTTGGGGTTCCACGGCCCTTTGGGCTTCCCCTTGAACTTTCCTTGAACCACAGCCAAGGCTTCACCAGGAGCAGCTGGCTCGGCCTTGCGCTTCTGTTTCCGACTGGAGTTTCCTCCTCCGGCTTCGTGGGCGACTGCTTTGTGCTTGCCACTCCGGAGTCGCTCTTCTTCTTCACCATTGGCATACTTGGTGGCAATTTCCATCATCCGAGCCAGAGTCATATTTCCTGTCCGGCCGAATTTCATATTCAACTCCCGATACCTGACACCTTCCTTAAAGGCACAAATTGCCTGATGATCTGACACATCTTCTACCGTGTGGTGTAGGGTGATCCATCTCTGGATATAATCCCTCAAAGTTTCATTCGGTTTCTGAACACAACACTGTAATTCTGTCAAACCTGCCGGCCGTTTGCAAGTGCCCTCGAATGTTCTGACAAACACTCGGGCGAGATCTTCCCAAGTATAAATACTGCTAGGTGCCAACTGATTCAGCCATGCTCTAGCCGAGCCCTCCAACATCAGAGGAAGGTGTTTCATGGCCACTTCATCATTGCCGCCACCAATCTGGACAGCCACTCGGTAGTCTTCAAGCCAAGTGTCAGGCTTGGACTCACCAGTGAACTTACTGACTCCAGTCGCCAACCTGAAGTTGGGGGGAATCACCGCAGCTCTGATAGCTCTGCTGAAGCACTCTGGACCTGAGACATGCCCTGTTGCTGGTTTGCGGACCCTGTCATGGCCCTCTCGGTGAGCTCTGTTTCTGTCGACCAAGCCCTGACGAGAATAGATCTCGCATCAAAGCCTGGCTCCCTGGGGTCGACTGGAATACCTCGCCCAACACTGTGAGGGCGTCTGTCTTCATGTTGCCGAGGCACGTACGACCCACTCCTTGGGGGAGGCGTGGGCACTCGACGGATCATCGCGATCGACTCGGTGATCATACTGCTCGGTTTCTGTACTGATCTCGTCGATCTCCACGTCCCTCACGCCTCGGGGGCGATCTTGGGCTATGGGCCGACTGAACTGTGTCCGCAACCACGGACCTGCTATGGATCCTATTCCGCGACTGAGATACAACCGTATTCTGTTCTCCCGCCGCCCGGAGCAAGGCTCGGATCTGCACCAGACCTCGGCCAGCTTCTGACTGGGGGTTGGATCGACTCCGCTATCCGGGCAGCAGCTGCTAGATTCTGGATCGGGGTTCGGTATACCTGAGTCGGAGGAGGAAAAAGCTTGGCGTCGACTGGATTCGGGAGCGCGCTGCCGAGCGCGATCGTCGAGTGCGCGCTGGAGGTTCTCCAGTCGAGTGCGCTCAGCCAGGTTGGCCAAGCGCGCCTGCTCCAAGGCCTGGGCCTCAGGGGTTTCTCCAACTATAGGAGTATGCAATGCATCCATGTTCCGGCGGCGAAGTTCCTCCCTCTGCTGCGAGGAGAGAGGGTTCGGGGCGGTACTCCTCGTGAACCGCGACGGATCGCCGTTCCCGTCGCCTCCGTCTTCACGGTTGAAGCCAGGAGGGCTGCGTGGTCCATTGACCATCAGAACTTCAGCCGCTGGGTCGCTGCTGTCGCACTCCGGATGCGGTCTCTACGGAAGCCAGTCGACGATTGAACAGGCCGTAGAGAGTTTTCGTCGGCTCGATCGCCGCGACTTGAGGGGTGGGACTGGCGGGCCACCGCATGCCTCACCCCACTGAAGCCTCGACCGACCGGCGCATTTGCTCCGGCGGGCCGCCAGGAGGGGGAAAGCTTGCTGGAGTCGACTGATACTGGGTCCGACGCTGCCCAGTAGAGGACGCCGCGGACGCACGCGCGAAAGCTGCGTCGCCCCGCGGGCGGGGAGCGCGTCGACGTCGAGTGGAGGCCTCCTGAAGCCAAGCGGAGTCGTCGGCGACAAACACGAGCGCGCCGAGACCGGATTCTCGCGGCCCTCAAGCCAAACCTCCTGAAACCATGATGAGGGGATCAGAAAAATTGCAACTTCTCCAACAAGTCGCTAAGACACCTGCCCCACGGTGGGAGCCAACTGTCGTGGTTCTAAGACTGACAGTAGAATAGGGGGGTACGAATGTAGAGGCAAGATCCTAGCTATGGAGGAGTTGTACACACGAGTTTTATGAGGTTCAGTCCTCTTGGAGGAAGTAACAGCCCTACGTCTCGGAAGCCCGGAGGCGGTCGACTGAATATATGTGTGTGAATTACAGAAAGTGTGAACCCCTATCCCAGAGGAATGTGGCTTTATATAGAGTGCCGGCCAGGAACCCCCCAAGCTCCCTCCGTTACATAGGGTTCAATGTCATTAAAGGGGGAGCGTTACTGGTAACGTCCCGAGTAAAGTGCTATAAAATGCCCATAAAGCTATGGTTTAAACCCCGACCGTTGCGGAGGGAGGTTCTCATTCGTCTGTGTCGAGTGTCTTCAAGGTGTCGAGTGATCACATCTTCATGGTCGAAGTGGAATGATGGTTTCTCTTTCGACTGCTTCCTGATTTCTTTCTAGAGATGTCCTTGGGAGGGTATGTTGGACAGATCCATGACCCTACCCTAGGTACATAGCTTCATCAGCGGGATCTACATGTGAAGCGGAGTACATGCCAGCCTCGGAGGCGGCACATGAAGCAATCTGGATGAAGGCGTTCATTACCGACCTAGGAGTTATTCCCAATGCGTCGGGCCCGATGACTCTCTTCTGTGACAACACTGGAGCTATTGTCCTTGGCAAGGAGCCCAGGTTTCACAAGAAGACTAGGCATATCAAGCGTCGCTTCAACTCCATTCGTGAAAATGTTCAAGATGGAGACATAGATATTTGTAAAGTGCATGTGGACCTGAATGTCGCAGATCCGTTGACTAAACCTCTTGCACGAGCAAAACATGATCAACACCAGAACTCTATGGGTGTTCGATTCATCACAATGTAACTATATTATTGACTCTAGTGCAAGTGGGAGACTATTGGAAAGATGCCCTAGAGGAAATAATAAAATGGTTATTATTATATTTCCTTGTTCATGATAATTGTCTATTGTTCATGCTATAATTGTGTTATCCGGAAATCGTAATACATGTGTGAATACATAGACCATAACATGTCCCTAGTGAGCCTCTAGTTGACTAGCTCATTGATCAATAGATGGTTACGGTTTCCTGACCATGGACATTAGATGTCATTGATAATGGGATCACATCATTAGGAGAATGATGTGATGGACAAGACCCAATCCTAAGCATAGCACAAGACCGTGTAGTTCGTCTGCTAAAGCTTGTCTAATGTCTAGTATCTTTTCCTTAGACCATGAGATTGTGCAGCTCCCGGATACTGTAGGAATGCTTTGGGTGTGCCAAACGTCACAACGTAACTGGGTGGCTATAAAGGTGCACTACGGGTATCTCCGAAAGTGTCTGTTGGGTTGGCACGAATCGAGACTGGGATTTGTCACTCCGTATGATGAAGAGGTATCTTTGGGCACACTCGGTAATGCATCATCATAATGAGCTCCATGTGTCTAAGCAGTTAGTCACGGGATCATGCATTACGGAACGAGTAAAGTGACTTGCCGGTAACGAGATTGAACAAGGTATTGGGATACCGACGATCGAAACTCGGGCAAGTGACGTACCGATTGACAAAGGGAATTGTATACGGGATTGATTGAATCCTCGACATCGTGGTTCATCTGATGAGATCATCGTGGAACACGTGGGAGCCAACATGGGTATCCAGATCCCGATGTTGGTTATTGGTTGGAGAGATGTCTCGGTCATGTCTACATGGTTCCCGAACCCGTAGGGTCTACACACTTAAGGTTCGGTGACGCTAGAGTTGTTATGGAAATTAGTATGCGGTTACCAAATGTTTTTCGGGGTCCCAGATGAGATCCCGGACGTCACAAGGAGTTCCGAAATGGTCCGAAGATAAAGATTTATATAAGGGAAGTCCTTATTCGGTCGCCGAAAGTGTTTGGGGTTTATCGGTATTGTACCGGGACCACCGAAAGGGTTCTGGGGGTCCACCGGGAGGATCCACCTGCCCCGGAGAGCCCTATGGGCTGAATATGGAGGGGAACCAGCCCCTAGGAGGGCTGGGCGCCAAAAACCCCTAGGGCCCATGCGCCTAGAGTTGGGGGGAAACCCTAAAGGGGGCGCATCCTTGGCTTGGAGGCAAGCCACCTCCCCTTGGCCGCCCCCCCCCCTCTAGATCCATTTGGAGGGGGCCGAGCCCCCTCTTCCTTGCCCCTATAAATAGAGGGGAGGTGGGAGGGCTGCCGCACCCTTCCCCTGGCGCAGCCCTCTCCCTCCCCAACACCTCCTCCATAGTAGTAGTGCTTGGCGAAGCCCTGCCGGAGAACTCCAAGCTCCACCACCATGTCGTTGTGCTACCGTAGCTCTTCCTCAACTTCTCCTCTCCCCTTGTTGGATCAAGAAGGAGGAGACGTCCCCGGGCTGTACGTGTGTTGAACGCGGAGGCGCCGTTGTTCGACACTTAGATGAGAATCAACCGCGATCTGAATCACTGCGAGTACGACTCCTTCATCTGCGTTCTTGTAACGCTTCCGCATCGCAATCTTCATGGGTATGAAGATACACTCCCCTCTCTCTCGTTGCTAGTCTCTCCATTGATTGATCTTGGTGATGCGTAGAATTTTTTAATTTCTACAACGATTCCCAATAGCTATATATTGTAGTGTTAAGTTGCCTACGCATCATAGTACGACATGATGGTTGGAGCCAAGGGATTTTCATTTTTATGACCTGCGTGTCAACATAATTATTTGTTCGGCGGAAGTAACATAGAGGACCCCTGAGCTTCACCTGGTGTAGGAGAACAAAATTGGTGCCACGACAACAGTTTTGAAAATTGTCGCCACGACAACGTTTTCATTGAATTTTCATGTAGACCTCGGAGGACCATAGATATGTTCCCGAAGCCTAGGGCTATACCATATTATGCTATTATGAATTGCCTGATATGTTTATCCCATTGTTGTTTGGACCCTTTGATTGCGTAGTAGTCAATTATTAGGGTGATCTATCAAAGAAAATATCAAGTTAAAAGTGCTCTTCCTAGTGTGTCAACCGCCTATAACACATAGCTTTCCGGAGTGCTTCATGTCCACGTGAGTACAAACAGATCATGAGGTGTAAGACATGTGATAGGGTAGACCATGCAAGCAGAAACACTCGACTGTCTTTAAGTTCTAGCAGAATCCTTCTAAGCTCGGAGCACGAAGCATCGAAAGATGAATGAGAGTCATATGGAGATATGATCGGCAAGTTTGCCTACCGGTTGAAGTTCACAGTATCGGTGTAAAAACCGGCGGATCTCGGGTAGGGGTCCCGAGCTGTGGATCCTGAATCGATGGGGAATAGGAAACACAAGGACAATATTTACCCAGGTTCGGGCCCTCTCAAAGAGGTAAAACCCTACATCTTGCTTGATTATATTGATGTGTATATGATGGTTACATAGTTGATCTACCTCGAGATCGGATGAACTAAACCCTAGATGAGTAGGACAGTGGTTCTTCTTCTAGCCTCTATGGACTAAACCCTCCGGTTTATATAGACACCAGGAGTAACCAGGGTTACACATAGTCGGTTACCATCAGGGAATAAGCACGCATATTCTACCATCTTGACTTGGAGGACACACCAAGGCTTCAGAGAGTTTCCTTCCTGACACGTGAGTCGCCTATATAGCTTGGCCTTCCAATAATAGTCCAACTGTCCAGCCACCTACCCAGCCCAAAAGAGATAGACTGGAAGCCCAAGGATCCCTTAGTCCAGGACTCCCTCAGTAGCCCCTGAACTAGTCTTAGAAGCTGAGGTACATACATGAATCATCGGCTTTGTGGACCAGTTCCCTTCTTCCATGGTTCTTATGACAGGTATGCAGTTATCCTAAGCTGAACTTCCAAAGGTCGCCTGACCAAGTTCAGCCATGTAATATCCAGATTATGCCTTGATTTCCAAACAATATATATTACTTAGCCTCGAAGGCCAATCGCTCGAGTGTGAACAATGCCTTTGTCTGACAACTTTCCAGCAAAAGGTCATAGCCGCCCACAACCACTGACCAGATATGAAAACTCGATTCGCGGTTTGAGGCAGTTCCTCCATTGGCACGTCCCATCAATATGGAGATTGTGCCCCGTTGTTCAAGGGATATGATCAATGATTCCGGGTTACCCCACACGCGCATAATGGCACGATTATATAGGGAAGTCGCGAGGTCCATGACACAGTAAATGGGCTCTTGGTATTACAGCGGCTTATGAAAGGGAAACAGACACCAAGGCCTCCATACGCTTCTCAAATCTCCCATTGCTTTCGCCATCCCAATCTCTTGAGCTCGGAGCGTCCAGATCCATTTCTCCTTCAAATCTTCTCAAGCCACTCTCCCAATCCAACCATGGCCGGCTTTAGTTCCAAGGGCAAGTGGGAGGCCTCCAGCGTCACCAACGACGACATCTAGAAGCTGAAGTGCGTCGGCTATCTCCCGGCCAACGTCACCATGCTCCGGAGGAGGCCCAGGTCATCCCCACGCCTAGGCCAGGCAAAAGAGTGGTGCTCGTCCCCCACTTCATCCAGGGGCTAGGCTTCCCACTTCACCCTTTGTTCGGGGGTTGATGTTCTTCCACGGGTTGGATTTTCACGATCTTGCCCCAAACTCCTTACACATCTCGGCCTTCATCATTATGTGCGAGGCCCTTCTTCAGATCCAGCCACACTTCGGCTTGTGGCTAAAGGTCTTCAACATCAATCCCAAGATTGTGGATGGCCAACAAGCAGACTACGGGGGGCTATGTTCAGCAAACTCCCCCGCATTGAGTGGCCGGACGACACCTTTATAGAGACCGTCAAGATCTGGCAGAAAGAGTGGTTCTACATCACGGAACCGCGAGGTGCAGATTGGGCAGAGATCGCAGCCTTCCGATGTGGACCCCCACTAGGCTGGTCTCGTGGACCAAGAAAGGCCTAGATTGGGGGTCAACCACGGAGGTGGAGTCACTTCAGATTCGGATATCCAGAATGATAAAGAAGAAGGTCGGGTTACCCAACGTAATTCAGATCATGCTTCACTGGCAACTCCTACCCTGCCAAGACCGGGTCGTCCCCATGTGGTCCTACAGGCCCGAAGACCCTATCACCGTGCTCCACTTCTACCGCACCTCCCACGACAAATTGTGGAACGTGCTATTGAAGCCTCAAAAAGAATGGCCAACTGATACGTCTCTAATGTATCTATACTTTTTTATTGTTCCATGCTGTTATATTATCATTCTTTGATGTTTTACAATCATTTTATAGCAACTTTATATCATTTTTTGGGACTAACCTATTGACATAGTGCCCAGTGCCAGTCGCGCCCAGGTGGGTTGTGCCCACCTCGGTGGCCTCCCGCACCGCCTCTCCGCCCTATTAATTCCCAAATATTCCAAAAACCCTAGGGGGTCGATAGAACAGAGGTTCCACCGCAGCAAGCCTCTGTAGCCATGAAAAACCAAACTAGACCCCGTTCCGGCACCCTGTCGGAGAGGGAAATCATCACCGATGGCCATCTTCATCATCCCTGCGGCCACCATGATGAGGAGGGAGTAGTCCACCCTCGGGGCTGAGGGTTTGTACCATTAGCTATGTGTTTAATATATGTCTCTCTCTCTTGTGTTCTTGAGATGTCACGATCTTGATGTATCGCGGGCTTTGTTAATATAGTTGGATCATATGGTGTTTCTCCCTCTCTATCTTGTTGTGATGAATTGAGTTTTCCCTTTGAGACTTCGTTTTATCTCATTGAATACTTTTATGCATTTGAGGGCACGTGATATATGTCTTGCATATGAATACCTGTGGTGACAATGGGGTATTATATTGATTCACTTGAGATATGTTTTGGCACTCAACTCACGGATTCCCGAGGTGACATTGGGGTAATCTATGCATAGGGGTTGATGCACGTTCTCGTCTTTTGTTTCTCCGATAGAAATCTTGGGGCACCCTTTGAGGTTCTTTGTGTTGGATTGACTATTATAAATCTGAATTTGCTTTGGTGTTATTTTAGTACAAACTCTTGATAGATCGAAGAATAACTTTGTGTTATTTTAGTACGAACTCTTGATAGATCGATGGAAAAGAATAACTTGGTGTTAATTTAGTATGAACTCTTGGATAGATCGATCGGAAAGAATAGCTACAAACAATTTATTTGTATGTTCTCCGCTAGATAGGAACTTTGGAGTGATTCTTCATTGCACTCTGAGGATTGGTTATATGATCCAATTATATTATCATTGTTGAGAGATTGCACTAGCGAAAGTACGGACCCTAGGCCTCATTTTCAAGCATTGCAATACCATTTGTGTTCCGTTTTATCAACTGCTACCTTGCTGTTTTTTGTTGTTCTTATTACAAAAACCAATATCTACTATCCATATTACACTTGTATCACCAACTCTTCACCGAACTAGTGCTCCTATACAAATTACCATTGTATTTGGTGTGTTGGGGACACAAGAGACTCTTTGTTATTTGATTGCAAAGTTGTTTGAGAGAGACCATCTTCATCCTACGCCTCCCACGGATTGATAAGCCTTAGGTCATCCACTTGAGGGAAAATTGCTACTGTCCTACAAAACTCCGCACTTGGAGGCCCAACATGACTCTACAAGAATAAAGTTGCATAGTAGACATCAAGCTCTTTTCTGGCACCATTGCCAGGGAGGTTAGGTAAGTGGCACTCACACCCCATCAACGAAGCTATTTTCTGGCACCGTTGTCGGGGAGGTGAGTGCTTGAAGGTATATCTTTAGATCTTGCAATTGAATCTTTTAGTTTCTTGTTTTATCACTAGTTTGGTTTATAAAAGAAAACTATAAAAAATGGAATTGAGGTTGCCTCATATTATTCATATTTATCATGTCTTTCTTGAAAATGATGGAGAGGAAAATTGTGCTCAATTGATAGAAGAATAGTTCTATAAAATGTTTGACAAAAAAATCTTTGAATGATGAGCATGATTGCAATTTTGTTGGTGTATGCAAGACATAAGCCTGGGGATGCTATGTTTGATGAAGATGATATTTTTAGTCCCCAAAGTTTTGATGAGAAAATTTATTATAATGATTGCATGCCTCCTATTTATGATGATTATATTGATGAAAGTGGATTTGGAGAGGTCATGACTTTATTTAGTGATGAATCCACTATTTCGGAAGAGGTTTCAATTGATTATGACAACAAGGTTGCTATTTGTGATGATTATGGTGATGACATGTATGCTATAAAGAGTAATAATAACCATGAAACTTGTCATCGTAATTTTAATTTTCAATCACATCACAACTATTTTGTTGAGTTTGCTCCCACTACTATTCACGAGAATAAATTTGCTTATGTGGAGAGTAATAAAATTTATATGCTTATGAACCATGAAAAGAATGATTTATGTGATAGCTATATTGTTGAATTCATTCATGATGCTACTAAAAATTATTATGAGAGAGGAACAAATGCTTTTACATATCTCACTAATATCAAGTTTCCTCTCTATGTGTTGAAAGTTTTGAAGTCATGCTTGTTTTGCCTTCCTATCCTAATTGATTCTTGCTCCCATCAATTGTTTGCTCACAAAATCCCTATGCATAGGAAGTGGGTTAGGCTTAAATGTGTTTGCCATGTGATTCATGATGCTCTCTTGCATGTTTCAATTCATATCTTTTATGTGAGCACCACTGAAATCATCATGCCTACACTACTGCAGGATGCTGCTAATGCGACACTATGATTAGAGACCCTTCGATGAAACTGTGTGCGATGCAATAATCGCAAACGATGGTGTAAAAAATCATCAAAAAAGGTGCAAAACGTTTGTGATGGAGGATGCATCAAACATGGTTCAGATTTTAGTTGCGTGTGCGATGCAGGGCATACGGTTCAGTTCAATTAACTGTTTGCGATGAGGAGGAACAAAAGAAACGGGCAGCCAGATGAAGGTGTGTGCGATATACAACATATGGTTCACTCGGATGAACTGTTTGTGATTAGGCAACACAAAAAAAACGGTCAGCGAGATCAAGGTGTGTGCGATGCGGTTCACTCGATGAACTGTTTGTGTTGAGACAAGAGAACAGAAACGGTTCAGTATAATAAGATGTGTGTGATACATGGAAAACATGTCTGTAATCAGAAATGTGTGCAAAGACCGATAATAACACAGACGGTTGCTGCTAATAAGACGTGGTGTTCTGCAATGGGATTGCATAAGACCAAAAACACACACACACACACACACACTTGTAAGGACATGGTTGCATAACCAAATTAAACATCCACTTACATAGGTGGCTACTACAACCATGGCATTTGCACACACCAAAGTAAACTATTACATGCATAATTACATAGGTGGCTACTACACACATGGCATTTCCACACACCAATAAAGTAAACTATATATTACATGCATGATTAACTAGCATAAATGATCATCTGATCATCATCTACTTCTTGTGACGCTTGCTCTACTTGTGGCTCGATCCGGGCTCATCGATTTGGGTAATGAGGCACTTCCTCATGTCAACGATCCACATGTGCATCTCGTAGCATATGTACACGCTCTTGGCCGCGAACCTGAGGTGAGGTTCATCCAGTTGCCGCATCCAAGCCCTGTGCCAGGATACGGGACTTGTTCTCTGGGCATCCTGCTTCATCTTTTCATAGTAGGGGTCGATGATGGCCGAGGCGAGTTCGACCAGGGAGTCCTTCTTCGTGCTGCCATAGACCCTATAGTGGTCATGGATTTCGACAAGGTTCTTGCAGGCCAAACCCGTAACAATGAGCGCTTTTACATCGTCGGTGGTTTCCACCATGGCGAACTTGTAGTCAGTGTTGTTGACAAACCTGTTGAAACGGTCGCAAGGCTCTGTGGCCATGCAATAGTGGTAGATGAGGACATGATGGCGCACGCACAACTGGGTGACGGCAACCTTATGGTCTATGCTGGGACGACCGGCGGTTTGCTGGAGGTCGATGCTGACCACCTTGTACTTGTCTTGAGCAAGCAACTGCTCAACGCTGTTGATGTAGTCGTCCACGACGGTCGGGTCGTACACCACCGAGAGATCCGTCTCCCTCGCGTGGGTCTCCACTCTATGCTCGCCGAACTCCATTGGAGCGCCGCTAGACATCCCCTCTCTATGTGTCGTCATGGGTGTGCTTGTTGTGTTGTGGGGCGCGATTGAAAGGTTGAAGAGACTAAGGTTATAATGGCCGTGGGAATTAAAGGGGAAGCCGTACGGCCAAGAATATCGGCAGGCCCTGATGGCAGTTCTAATTTGCAGTGTGTAACTCCATCGTGCCGCACGTAACTTCATCGCGTGGCAACACGTGCGGCGTAACCGCATGGATATGGGGCCCCCGACGTGATCGTGCGCATGCCAAACCGCTAGCAGAGCGCATGCAGAGGGACGCGAGCAGAGCGCTCCATGGTTGAACACGCAAGGAAAAGTTGTCCACAAGCCGAGCGCGCCGACGGACACGAGCAGAGTGCGCCAACGGACGCGAGCAAAGCGCGCCGCAGCGCCTAACGGCGAGCACAGCTTGCCGATGGACGCGAGTAGAGGCCGACACAGTGTTATGTGGCAAATAAGATGAACTGTGTGAGCGGTGTTGGAGACATCAAGCACAAATCAGATTAGAGTTGCGTGTGCGATACGTGGCATACAATTTATCCATCCGAGTTGTTTGTGATGGAATAAGCCATGTGTGTTGCGGGCAAACGCTTGCTGGTATGTAACCTTAAATTTAACCAAAAAGTGTTAATGCATGTTACAAAAATTGTATAACTGGAAACTATGTTCAAATACGAATCCAACGATATAATCTTTGGCGACATGCATTCGTATTTTATTAGTTAAATCCTACTTATAAACCAGGACAAGGGTATAGTAGGTAATTAAATCACAAACGTTTTTTTGTATTAACCGTATGTGTACGTGTCCTTTCATCCTCCTTTTGCACGTCTTGTCACCCAGCTGCCACAGACGGCTTACAATGCAAGCTTGCGCAGCGCGCGGGAGTGTTCTTTTGGCCAAACGGTGGCTCGAAGTGGCGCCAATGAATCGTTGGTGAGCCCGTTCCCGTGCAACCGCGTAGGTTCCGCGCAAGTTCTCACCGAATCTCTCTCTTTTTTTTTT
>NC_053022.1:344800778-344817570 GCF_003073215.2 Triticum urartu
GAATAGCCAAATCATCATTAAGTTCAGAGATTCTATCAATTAAAATATTGATTGGCACCTTTTTCCTAAGGTTTTCATTAAAAGCACCATAATCAAGGGATTGAAAGCGCATGATTTCTTCTTGATCGAAGAGGATAGATTCTATGGGAGGACGACCAGCGTCCACCCTATAGTGCGCAAAGATTTCTTTGGGTTCTTTTATTATAAATCTAAATTCATGAGCCAAAAATATAGTGGCGGCACGCTTAACAGAAGAATGCTCGATATTAGAAAATTCTAGGAAACTTCTTTGTATAGATGGGTGCATATGCATAAATTGCCTCTCAAGTTCAACGATAAGCATGGCAATAGCGTCCGCAAGACTACTAGTTCTATGAAGAATAGAACCGCCCATAGAGGGCAAAGCACTGGCACAAGTAAAGAAATGTTGAATAACTTCTTTTCCAATAATATTACCACTACCAATTCGAAATCTTTTTGTATGGTAGGTAGGGGGTTCTTCAGCCGGAGCATCAGAATTTTCTATGACATTGTTATCGCCCATATTGGCGATAACTTCCCCAATTTTAGACATAACGACAAGCAAGAAAACTAGCACACGAGCAAACAAGAAGCAAGCGGAAAGGAGAGGGAGGATAGAGAGAGAGAGAGGGCGAATAAAACGGCAAGGGTGAAGTGGGGGAGAGGAAAATGAGAGGCAAATGGAAAATAATGTAATGCGAGAGATAGGGATTGTGATGGGTACTTGGTATGTTGACTTTTTGCGTAGACTCCCCGGCAACGGCGCCAGAAATCCTTCTTGCTACCTCTTGAGCCTGCGTTGGTTTTCCCCGAAGAGGAAGGGATGATGCAGCAAAGTAGCCTATTAAAAGGAGGCCTTAATATCCCTTAGTTTCCAATAGGACCCCGCTGCCACGGGAGGGTAGGACAAAAGATGTCATGCGGGTTCTTTTCCATAAGCATGTATGACTATATTTGGAATACATGCCTACATTACATTGATGAATTGGAGCTAGTTCTGTGTCACCCTATGTTATGACTGTCACATGATGAACCGCATCCGGCATAATTCTCCATCACTGATCCAATGCCTACGAGCTTTCCATATATTGTTCTTCGCTTACTTTTCCGTTGATATTGTTACAATCACTACAAAACACCAAAAATATTACTTTTGCTACCGTTACCTTTTACTACCGTTACCACTACTATCATATTACTTTGCTACTAAATACCTTGCTGCAGATATTAAGTTTCCAGGTGTGGTTGAATTGACAACTCAGCTGCTAATTGCTACCTCTTGAGCTTGCGTTGGTTTTCCCCGAAGAGGAAGGGATGATGCAGCACAGTAGCGTAAGTATTTCCCTTAGTTTTTGAGAACCAAGGTATCAATCCAGTAGGAGGCCACGCTCAAGTCCCTCGTACCTGCACAAAACGATAGCTACTCGCAACCAACGCGATTAGGGGTTGTCAATCCCTTCATGGTCACTTACGAGAGTGAGATCTGATAGATATAATATTTTTCACATTTTTGGTATAGAGATGCAAAGTAAATAGTAAAGGAAAAATAAAAAGCAAAACAAGATTAAAGTGATGGAGATTGATATGATGAGAATAGACCCGAGGGCCATAGGTTTCACTAGTGGCTTCTCTCAAGAGCATAAGTATTCTACGGTGGGTGAACAAATTAGTGTTGAGCAATTGACAGAATTGAGCATAGTTATGAGAATATCTATGTATATAGGCATCACGTCCAGAGACAAGTAGACCGACTCCTGCCTGCATCTACTACTATTACTCCACACATCGACCGCTATCCAGCATGCATCTAGAGTATTAAGTTCATAAGAACAGAGTAACGCCTTAAGCAAGATGACATGATGTAGAGGGATAAACTCATGCAATATGATGAAAACCCCATCTTGTTATCCTCGATGGCAAAAATACAATACGTGCCTTGCTGCCCCTACTGTCACTGGGAAAGGACACCGCAAGATTGAACCCAAAGCTAAGCACTTCTCCCATTGCAAGAAAGATCAATCTAGTAGGCCAAACCAAACTGATAATTCGAAGAGACTTGCAAAGATAACCAATCATACATAAAAGAATTCAGAGAAGATTCAAATATTGTTCATAGATAGACTTGATCATAAACCCACAATTCATCGGTCTCAACAAACACACCGCAAAAAGAAGATTACATCGAATAGATCTCCACAAGAGAGGGGGAGAACATTGTATTGACATCCAAAAAGAGAGAAGAAGCCATCTAGCTAATAGGACCCGTAGGTCTGAGGTAAACTACTCACACTTCATCGGAGGGGCTATGGTGATGATGTAGAAGCCCTCCGTGATCGATGCCCCCTCCGGCGGAGCTCCGGAACAGGCCCCAAGATGGGTTCTCGTGGATACAGAAAGTTGCGGCGGTGGAGTTAGGGTTTTGGCTCCGTATCTGATCGTTTGGGGGTACATAGGTATATATAGGAGGAAGGAGTACGTCGGTGGAGCAACAGGGTGCCCACGAGGGTGGAGGGCGCCACCGGGGGGGTAGGCGTGCCCCCCCTACCTCGTGGCCTCCTCTTTTGTGTCTTGACGTAGGGTCCAAGTCTCCTGGGTCTTGTTCGTTGAGAAAATCACGTTCCCGAAGGTTTCATTCCGTTTGGATTCTTCGAAACCCTAAAATAGGCAAAAAACTGCAATTTGGGCTAGGCCTCCGATTAGTAGGTTAGTCCCAAAAATGATATAAAAGTGTAAAATAAAGCCCATTAACATCCAAAATTGATAATATAATAGCATGGAGCAATCAAAAATTATAGATACGTTGGAGACGTATCAAGCATCCCCAAGCTTAATTCCTGCTCGTCCTCGAGGAGGTAAATGATAAAAGAAGAATTTTTGATGTGGAATGCTTTCTAACATATTTCTCAATGTAATTTTTCTTTATTGTGGCATGAATGTTCAGATTCGAAAGATTCAAGATAAAAGTTTAATATTGACATAAAAATAATAATACTTCAAGCATACTAACTAAGCAATTATGTCTGCTCAAAATAACATGGCCAAAGAAAGTTATCCCTACAAAATCATATAGTATGGCTATGCTCTATCTTCACCACACAAAATATTTAAATCATGCACAACCCCGATGACAAACCAAGCAATTGTTTCATACTTTTGATGTTCTCAAACTTTTTCAATCTTCATGCAATATATGAGCGTGAGTCATGGAGATGCCCATTAATAGATATCAATGTGAGTGAGTAGGGATTGCCATGCAACGGATGCACTAGAGCTATAAGTATATGAAAGCTCAACAAAAGAAACTAAATGGGTGTGCACACAACTTACTTGCTCACGAAGACCTAGGGCATTTTTAGGAAGCCCATCATTGGAATATACAAGCCAAGTTCTATAATGAAAAATTCCCACTAGCATATGAAAGTGATATCATAGGAGACTCTCTATATTAAGAACATGGAGATACTTTGAAGCACAAGTGTGGAAAAAGGATAGTAGCATTGTCCCTTCTCTCTTTTTCTCTCTTTTTTTGGGCCTTCCTTTTTTATGGCCTTTCCCCTTTTTTCGTCCGGAGTCTCATCCCGACTTGTGGGGGAATCATACTCTCCATCATCCTTTCCTCACTTGGGACAATGCTCTAGTATGATGATCATCACACTTTATTTACTTACAACTCAAGAATTACAACTCAATACTTAGAACAAAATATGACCCTACGTGAATGCCTCCGACGGTGTACCAGGATGTGCAATGATGCATGAGTGACATGTATGAAAGGATTATGAACGGTGGCTTTGCCACAAATACGATGTCAACTACATGATCATACAAGCAATATGAAAATGATGAAGCGTGTCATAATAATGGAATGGTGGAAAGTTGCATGGCAATATATCTCGGAATGGCTATGGAAATGCCATAATAGGTAGGTATGGTGGCTGTTTTGAGGAAGGTATATGGTGGGTTTATGGTACCGGCGAAAGTTGCGCGATACTAGAGAGGCTAGCAATGGTGGAAGGGTGAGAGTGCGTATAATCCATGGACTCAACATTAGTCATAAAGAACTCACATACTTATTGCAAAAATCTATTAGTTATGGAAACAAAGTATTAAGTGCATGCTCCTAGGGGGATAGATTGGTAGGAAAAGACCATCGCTCGTCCCCGACAGCCACTCATAAGGAAGACAATCAATAAATAAATCATGCTCCGACTTCATCAAATAACGGTTCAACATACGTGCATGCTACGGGAATCACAAGCTTCAACACAAGTATTTCTCAAATTCACAACTACTCAACTAGCATGACTCTAATATCACCATCTCCATATCTCAAAACAATTATCAAGTATCAAACTTCTCATAGTATTCAATGCACTTATATGAAAGTTTGTATTATTGCCATGTTGTTCTAAAGGACTCTCAAAATAATGTAAGTGAAGCATGAGAGAACAATAGTTTCTATAAAACAAAACCACCACCGTGCTATAAATGATATAGGTGAAGCACTAGAGCAAAAACTATATAGCTCAAAAGATATAAGTGAAGCACATAGAGTGTTCTAATAAATTTCAATTCATGTGAGTCTATCTCAAAAGGTGTGTACAGCAAGGATGATTGTGGTAAACTAAAAGGCAACGACTCAAATCATACAAGATGCTCCAAGCAAAACACATATCATGTGGTGAATAAAAATATAGCTCCAAGTAAAGTTACCGATAAACGAAGACGAAAGAGGGGATGCCTTCCGGGGCATCCCCAAGCTTAGCCTTTTTGGTTTCCTTGTATTTTACCTTGGGGTGCCATCGGTATCCCCAAGCTTAGGCTCTTGCCACTCCTTGTTCCATAATCCATCAAATCTTTACCCAAAACTTGAAAACTTCACAACACAAAACTCAAAATGGAAAATCTCGTCAGCTCCGTTAGCGAAATAAAACAAAACACCACTTCAAGGTACTGTAATGAACTCATTATTTATTTATATTGGTGTTAAACCTACTGTATTCCAACTTCTCTATGGGTTATAAACTCTTTTACTAGCCATAGATTCATCAAAATAAGCAAACAACATAAGAAAAACAGAATCTGTCAAAAACAGAACAGTCTGTAGTAATCTGTAGCTAACGCAAGTTCTGGAACCCCAAAAATTCTAAAATAAATTACGGGACGTGAGGAATTTATCTATTAATCATCTGCAAAAAGAATTAACTAAATATCACTTTCCACATAAAAATGGCAGCAATTCTCGTGAGCGCTAAAGTTTCTATTTTCTACAGCAAGATCAAAAAGACTTTCCCCAAGTCTTCCCAACGGTTCTACTTGGCACAAACACTAATTAAACACAAAAAACACAACCGAAACAGAGGCTAGATAAATTATTTATTACTAAACAGGAGAAAAAGCATGGAATAAAAAAATTGGGTTGCCTCCCAACAAGCGCTATCGTTTAACGCCCCTAGCTAGGCATAAAAGCGAAGATAGATCTAGGTATTGCCATCTTTGGTAGGCAATCCATAAGTGGCTCTCATAATATATTCATATGGTAATTTAATTTTATTTCTAGGGAAGTGTTCCATGCCTTTCTTTAATGGAAATTGGAATTTATTCCCTTCCTTCATATCAATAATTGCACCAATCGTTCTAAGGAAAGGTCAACCAAGAATAATAGGACATGAAGGATTGCAATCTATATCAAGAACAATGAAATCTATGGGCACATAGTTCCTATTTTCAACAATAAGAACATCATTAATTCTTCCCCTAGGTTTCTTAATAGTGGAATCCACAAGGTGCAAGTTTAAAGAACAATCATCAAAATCACGGAAACCTAGCAAATCACACAAAGCATAACACTCATGATCTTTAATTTTAATTTTTATTGTAGGTTCCCACTCATCATAAATTTTTCTAGGGATAGAAACTTCCAACTCAAGTTTTTCTTCATAAGATTGCATCAAAGCATCAACGATATGTTTAGTGAAAACTTTATTTTGGCTATAAGCATGAGGAGAATTTAGCACGGATTACAACAAGGAAATACAATCTATCAAAGAGCAACTATCATAATTAAATTCCTTGAAATCCAAAATAGTGGGTTCATTGATATTTAAAGTTTTAACCTCTTCAATCCCACTTTAAACAATTTTAGCATCAAGATCTAAAAACTCCGAATTTTTGGAACACCTTCTAGGTAAAGGTGGCTCATCTTCAGTCCCATCATTATCAAGATTCATATTGCAAAACAAAGATTTAATAGGGGACACATCAATAACTTTTAGATCTTCATCTTTATTATCATCAAAACTAGAAGAACATGCTTTCACAAAGCAATCTTTCTTAGCACGCATCCTAGCTGTTCTTTCTTTGCACTCATCAATGGAAATTCTCATGGCTTTGAGAGACTCATTGACATCATGCTTAGGTGGAATAGATCTAAGTTTCAAAGAATCAACATCAAGAGAAATTATATCAACGTTCCTAGCCAACTCATCAATCTTAAGCATTTTTTCTTCAATCAAAGCATTGAAACTCTTTTGCGAAGTAATAAATTCTTTAATATTAGATTCAAAATCAGAGGGCATCTTATTATAATTTCCATAGGAATTGTTGTAGGAATTACCATAATTATTAGAGGAATTACTAGGAAACGGCCTAGAATTAAATTTACCTCTATATGTGTTATTACCAAAATAGTTCTTACCAACAAAATTCACATCCATAGATTCATTATTATTCTCAATCAAGGTAGACAAAGGCATATAATTAGGATCAGTATGAGCACTCTTATTAGCAAACAGTTTCATAAGTTCATCCATCTTTCCACTCAAAACATTAATTTCTTCAATTGCATGTACTTTTTTATTAGTAGATCTTTCGGTGTGCCATTGAGAATAATTAAGCATAATATTATCTAGGAGTTTAGTAGCTTCTACTAAAGTGATTTCCATAAAAGTACATCCTATGGCCGAATCTAAGATTTATAGAAGCAAAATTCAATCTGGCATAAAAGTTTTGTATAATCATCCAAAGATTCAAACCATGTGTAGGGAATTACGTATCATTAATTTCATCCTCTCCCAAGATTGTGCAACATGTTCATGATCAAGTTGCTTAAAATTCATAATATCGTTTCTAAGAGAGATGATCTTAGCGGGAGGAAAATACTTAGAGATAAAATCATCTTTGCACTTATTCCATGAATCAATACTATTTTTAGGCAAAGACGAAAACCAAGCTTTAGCATGATCTCTAAGCGAAAACGGAAATAGCTTCAATTTAACAATATCATTATCCACATCTTTCTTCTTTTGCATATCACACAAATCAACAAAGTTGTTTAGATGGGTAGCGACATCTTCGCTAGGAAGGCCGGCGAATTGATCTTTCATGACAAGATTCAATGAAGCAACATTAATTTCACAAGATTCAGCATCGGTAAGAGGAGCAATCGGAGTGCTAAGAAAATCATTGTTGTTGGTATTGGCAAAGTCACACAATTTAGTATTATCTTGAGCCATCGTGACAAGCAAGCAATCCAACACACAAGCAAACAAGAAGAGGGCAAAACAAGGCAAATAGAAAAAGAGAAGGGGAACAGTGAGAGAGGGAGAGAGGAAAAGAAGGCGAATAAAATGGCAAGGGTGAAGTGGGGGAGAGGAAAACGAGAGGAAATGGCAAATAATGTAATGCGAGGGATAAGAGTTTGTGATGGGTACTTGGTATGTCTTGACTTGGCTTAGATCTCCCCGGCAACGGCGCCAAAAATCCTTTTTGCTACCTCTTCAGCACTGCGTTGGTTTTCCCTTGAAGAGGAAAGGGTGATGCAGCAAAGTAGCGTAAGTATTTCCCTCAATTTTTGAGAACCAAGGTATCAATCTAGTAGGAGATCACGCTCAAGTCCCACGCACCTACACAAACAAATAAGAACCTCGCAACCAATGCGATAAAGGGGTTGTCAAGCCCTTCTCGGTCACTTACGAGAGTGAGATATGATAGATATGATAAGATAATATTTTTGGTATTTTTATGATAAAGATGCAAAGTAAAATAAATGGCAAAGGAAATAACTAAGTGTTGGAAGATTAATATGATGAAAGATAGACCCGGGGGCCATAGGTTTCACTAGTGGCTTCTCTCAAGAGCATAATTATTACGGTGGGTAAACGAATTACTGTCGAGCAATTGATACAATTGAGCATAGTTATGAGAATATCTAGGTATGATCATGTATATAGGCATCACGTCCGAAACAAGTAGACCGAAACGATTCTGCATCTACTACTATTACTCCACACATCGACCGCTATCCAACATGCATCTAGAGTATTAAGTTCATAAGAACAGAGTAATGCTTTAAGAAAGATGACATGATGTAGAGGGATAAACTCATGCAATATGATATAAACCCCATCTTTTTATCCTCGGTGGCAACAATGCAATACGTATCGGTTCCCTTTCTGTCACTGGGATCGAACACCGCAAGATTGAACCCAAAGCTAAGCACTTATCCCATTGCAAGAAATATCAATCTAGTAGGCCAAACCAAACTGATAATTCGAAGTGACTTGCAAAGATAAACCAATCATACATAAAAGAATTCGGAGGAGAATCAAATATTGTTCATAGATAATCTGGATCATAAACCCACAATTCATCGGATCTCGACAAACACACCGTAAAAGAAGATTACATCGAATAGATCTCCAAGAAAATCGAGGAGAACTTTGTATTGAGATCCAACGAGATAGAAGAAGCCATCTAGATAATAACTATGGACCCGTAGGTCTAAAGTAAACTACTCACACATCACCGGAGAGGCCATGGAGTTGATGTAGAGGCCCTCCGTGATCAATGCCCCCTCCGGCGGAGCTCCGGAAAAGGCCCCGAGATGGGATCTCTCGAGTATAGAAGGTTGCGGCGGTGGAATTAGGTTTTCGGGGTGCCCCTGGATGTTTGGGGGGTACGTGGATATATATAGGAGGAAGAAGTACGTCGGTGGAGCAACGAAGGGCCCACGAGGGTGGAGGGTGTGCCCAGGGGGGTAGGCGCGCCCCCTGCCTCGTGCCTTCCTCCCTTGTTTCTTGACGACCACTCCAAGTCTCCTGGATCACGTTTGTTGAGAAAATCACGTTCCTGAAGGTTTCATTCCGTTTGGACTCCGTTTGATATTCCTTTTGTTCGAAACCCTAAAATAGGCAAAAAAAATAGCAATTTGGGCTGGGCCTCCGATTAGTAGGTTAGTCCCAAAAATGACATAAAAGTGTAAAATAAAGCCCATTAACATCCAAAATAGATAATATAATAGCATGGAGCAATCAAAAATTATAGATACATTGGAGACGTATCATGATGTGGTATTATAGGATGGTATCCTCTTTTGAACGATTCGAGTGGCTTGACTTGGCACATCTTCACGCATGTAGTTGAAACAAAATCAACATAGCCTCTATGATATTTATGTTCATGGTGCAGTATATCCTACTCATGCTTGCATTCGGTGTTGATTAATTTTAATGCATGTTCATGACTGTTGTCGCTCTCTAGCTGGTCGCTTCCCATTCTTTTGCGAGCCTTCACTTGTACTAAGCGGGAATACTGCTTGTGCATCCAATTCCATAAACCCCAAAGTTGTTCCATATGAGTCCACCATACCTACCTATATACGGTATCTACCTGCCGTTCCAAGTAAATTTGTATGTGCCAAACTCTAAACCTTGAAATAAAAATTTTGTTTTGTATGCTCGAATAGCTCAGGTATCAACTAGGGTTGTCCGTATCTTCCATGTTAGGTGGGTTATTCTCAAGAGGAGTGGACTCCGCTCCTCACTCACTAGAAAGTGGCTGGCCACCGGGATGCTCAGTCCCATGCTTTATGCAAATCAAATCAAAATAATTGCAAACAAAACTCCCCTGGGACTATTGTTAGTTGGAGGCACTCGTTGTTTCGAGAAAGCCATGGATTGATGCTTGTTGGTGGAGGGGGAGTATAAACTTTACCATTTTGTTTGGGAACCGCCTATAATGTGTGTAGGATGGAAGATATTGCCATCTCTTGGTTGTTATGTTGACAATGAAAGTATACCGCTCAAAATATTATTCATATATATTTCAAAACCGAGCTCTGGCACCTCTACAAATCCCTGCTTCCCTCTGCGAAGGGCCTATCTATTTACTTTTATGATGAGTCATCATCCTCTTATTAAAAAGCACCAGTTGGAGAGCACCACTATCATTTGCAATCATTATTGTTAGTTTACATTGAGTATGACTTGACTGGATCTCTTTTACCATGAATTACAATGTCTAATCAGTCCTTGATCTTTAAAGGTGCTCTGCATTTATGTTTTGCGGTCTCAGAAAGGGCTAGCGAGATACCATCTTGTTATATCATATCATGATTGTTTTGAGAAAGTGTTGTCATCCGAGATTTATTATTGTTGCTCGCTAGTTGATTATGTCATTGATATGAGTAAACATGAGACCTTAATGTTATTGTGAATATGGTTAGTTCATAATCTTTGCTGAAAACTTAAATGCTGGCTTTACATATTTACAACAACAAGAGCAAACGGAGTTTGTAAAAGTTTTTCTTTATCACTTTCAGTTTATCAACTAAATTGCTTGAGGACAAGCAAAGGTTTAAGCTTGGGGGAGTTGATACGTCTCCGTCATATCTACTTTTCCAAACACTTTTGCCCTTCTTTTGGACTCTAACTTGCATGATTTGAATGGAACTAACCCGGACTGACGTTGTTTTCAGCAGAACTGCCATGGTGTTATTTTTGTGCAGAAATAAAAGCTCTCGGAATGACCTGAAAATCAACGGAGAATTATTTTGGAATATATAAAAAATACTGGAAGGAAGATCCATGTCAGGGGGGCCTCCACCTGTCCACGAGGGTGGGGGCGCGCCCTACCCCCTTGGGCATGCCCCCCTGCCTCGTGGGCCCCTGACGCTCCACCGACCTCAACCTTGACTCCATATATTCACTTTCAGGGAGAAAAAAATCAGAGAGAAGAATTCATCGCGTTTTATGATATGGAGCCGCCGCCAAGCCCTAAACTCTCTCGGGAGGGCTGATCTGGAGTCCGTTCGGGGCTCCGGAGAGGGGAATCCGTCGCCATCGTCATCATCAACCATCCTCCATCACCAATTTCATGATGCTCACCACCGTGCGTGAGTAATTCCATCATAGGCTTGCTAGACGGTGATGGGTTGGATGAGATTTATCATGTAATCGAGTTAGTTTTGTTAGGGTTTGATCCCTAGTATCCACTATTCTGAGATTGATATTGCTATGACTTTGCTATGCTTAATGCTTGTCACTAGGGCCCGAGTGCCATGATTTCAGATCTGAACCAATTATGTTTTCATCAATATATGAGAGTTCCTGATCCTATCTTGCAAGTCAATAGTCACCTACTATGTGTTATGATCCGGAAACCCCGAAGTGACAATAATCAGGACCACTCCCGGTGATGACCGTAGTTTGAGGAGTTCATGTATTCACCATGTGTTAATGCTTTGGTCCGGTACTCTATTAAAAGGAGGCCTTAATATCCCTTAGTTTCCAATAGGACCCCGCTGCCACGGGAGGGTAGGACAAAAGATGTCATGCAAGTTCTTTTCCATAAGCACGTATGACTATATTCGGAATACATGCCTACATTACATTGATGAATTGGAGCTAGTTCTGTGTCACCCTATGTTATGACTGTTACATGATGAACCGCATCCAGCATAATTCTCCATCACCGATCCAATGCCTCCGAGCTTTCCATATATTGTTCTTCGCTTATTTACTTTTCCATTGCTATTGTTACAATCACTACAAAACACCAAAAATATTACTTTTGCTACCGTTACCTTTTACTACCGTTACCACTACTATCATATTACTTTGCTACTAAATACCTTGCTGCAGATATTAAGTTTCCAGGTGTGGTTGAATTGACAACTCAGCTGCTAATACTTGAGAATATTCTTTGGCTCCCCTTGTGTCGAATCAATAAATTTGGGTTGAATACTCTACCCTCGAAAACTGTTGCGATCCCCTATACTTGTGGGTTATCAATACCTCTTTTATATTCCAATAGTACCTCATCCCTTCATACCCTTGGGGTATCCCACATATCGAGACAAAACCCATACTTATTTTTTCCGAAGTCCACTCCGTGGAATGTCAGTATCTTTTCCAGGGGTCAAGTGTCCTCACAGGGTACTACCACCCTCGAAATGCACAAATTCTTCCATAGACCATATTTCTCATATCCTCGAAAATGGTCAAAATCTTTCTTCATAGAGTAACAACTCATAAAATCCAAATCGGTACCAACGATGCTAGCTTTATTGATTCTCAAATTACTACAATCTTCTGCATTTCCATTACATGCCTTAACTCAACACCTTACTATAAAAGAAATGTTCCCACTACTACTACTATATTTCTTTGTTGCAAACTCAACTATTTAGCATGAGCCTCCTTCTCTTTGGGACAATCCCTGGCAAAGTGCCCTGCTTCATTATAGTAGAAACATATTACTTCTGACAAATCTCGAGGTTTCCTTGTGATTTCAAAGCCTCCTTGGGTCCTCGGCTTCCTTTTTGGGCAACCGCTGAAGTAGTGCCATGACTCCTTGCACCTGAAATAGGTGATATGACTCAGGTCCTTCCTGAAATCCAATCTATTTCTCTTCCTGGACTTTTATATTCCAATCAGGGATTCTATTTCCTGTGGGTCATACTCTACTTTCTCTGTCGGGAATTCTACTAGATCCCCATTTAGACAATTCTAGGAGATGTGTCCTTCTTCTCCACATGAATAGCATGACTTGGTGTAGGGTTTAATTGGGTCTGCTTTGGGTGTGTCCTCCACCTCTTCCTTCAGCACAAGTTCTTCTAAAATTTCCATGAGGGCTCCTTTCATTTCTTCTTTCTTCTGCTGGATGGTTCTTTGAACCACGGGGTAAATGTGACACTGAGCAGGGTAGTGGGTAGTCCCTTCACACAAGAAACAGGTAATCTGCCTAGCTAGTTGGATATTCTTCGGCTAGGTGACTTTCTTCACAATGAGGGCATTCATCCTTGTGTTCTTTATGGTTGTGTCCTATTTCTCCATAGAGCTTGCATGCGCAAGGTTTCTTCATATCATTTTCATAAGGCTTCAACTTCTGGGACACAAGCCGAGACCTTTGCAGAGTCAACTTAAATTCTTCCCAAGTGGTTACTCGTTGCCACTCATTGATGGTTTGATACATCCTCCACCAAGTAGCAGCACCTCTTTCAAAGCACTGAAGAGCATGCTGGGCCATATCCTTTCCGGCTATAGTATTATTCTTCATGTGATCTTCCTTGTTCTGAATCCATCGGCCCATCTCCAATTGACTTATCGGTCCCAGAAATATGAGTTCATCTCCATTCATCCTCTATTGGGTCCATGGGTTTTGGGGGTAAGATAAGAGAGATAGAGAGGGGTATACACAATACAAACAATAGTTTTGAAAAGACAGATTTTTATTCTGTGGCTGCCGGAAAAACAACAAACAAATGACAGCTCACAATCGTCGCATCTAACGTAGGTATATAATAGGGGTTTGATCTTCTAAAAGTCAATACATCTTCAAAGTCACCAAACTCTTCAAGTCTTGTTTATGTCTCTGATGGCTTCTTCCGGTCATGCTTGTCCTTCTCAAGTTCTTTTTCCAGATCATCTCTGTTGATGCGAAGTCTCTCATGACGTCCTTTAATATTGCATTCCAAACTTCTAGGTTTCAAATCCCTGGGCATGAACCATGGTCCTACTGTCCTTCAGTTCCAGATGAATCTCCGGTATCTCGAGGTTTTGCTCCACCAGCTTGGCTACTTTCAGCTTCTAGGTCTTGAGTTTTTCATGAAATGCTTCCTTGTCAAATACAGCTTCCTGAAGGTCCATCTTAAAATTCTTGATGTAATACTCCAGGTCCTGGTGATACACCAGCTAAGGTTAAAACTTCATCTTTTGCTGATAGATGCTCCATTATCCCTTTTGTCATCCAATCCTTCTGATGAAATGCATGCTTAACTCAGCACGGTGACAATAGCATAAGCGGGCGATAACATCATGGATAGCCGTGTTTATGCCCATTTCTTTGACATGAGCTATCATTCCATAGTTGATATCTCCTGTCTTGGGGTTTTCTTGACGGCCAAAATTTTGAGTCTTGACACTCCATGTTCTGGTATTTCTCTAACACACCTTCATCTCAGGTATCGGCAACTTCAGTAGTCTGACAAATTCCATAAGGTTGGATCATAGGAAAAGTCTTCGTAGTGTTGTGTTTGGTTTAGGGTGAAGCTCTTCATCTAAAATATGTAAGCCAGGGGTTCTTCGGTAAAGAAATTCAGAAGGGCACGTGAATAACTTAAGTGGATCCTATCATAGCCTTTCCAAGTCACTTCACTCTGGGAATTCTTCAGAGACTTCAAATTCTCCGAGTCTTCGGAGTCTTCAACCATCGTAGTTTCCATTATTATAATGCACGGTAAAATCCTCTTCATTCTGAAATGGTCTTAGTTGTCTGATAACTTGTACTTCTTGGAGTGGTCTCATCAGTCGAATCTTCGTGTGGTCAAAAGGGGAAAGGGGTATAGTCTAACTAAAAGGGATATTTGATAAAGCTCAGAAAGGAAGAGAGGTAAAAGATCTTTTTGAAAATAAAGTTTTAGAGAAAAATCTCCTAAGGGCTTGCCAGTTTCTAGGGGTCACGTCCTACAGTCAACATGTGCTCTGATACCATCTTCTAGCGACCAGACCTCAGACGGTCAAGTCTCTGTGCTTAAGTGTCATCCCTGGATCGGTATGCTAACACACACAGTACTCGAGGATTTATAACAGAGGTAAATCCCATGTATAAAGTAACGTAAATACTATTACCTCAATCCATATAGCGGAAGTAACAACAAGGTTGTGGATTCCCATCAACACCAATGGCAAAGTTGAGTGTAGAAATCATAACCCTAACGTATCACTTACTCGTCATAAGATTCCTGCAACATGAGACGTTGCAGCCATATAGGTCAGTACATTGAATGTACTGCCAATTTCACACTGTAGAGCAATGTTGAATAATGGCTATCACTACATGCATATTTGGCTGGTGGAGGCTCTAAGTTTAATTTTGCATAAAGCTATTTTTTCCTACAACTAAGGAATATCTTTATTTAATTACCAAGTTGGTTGAAAATTATTGAGAAGGTTCCTCCAACTCAATCCCAAAATAATAATTATAACCCCTCAAATTAATTAAGTAAAGTGATGAGATCAAATCAATAATTCAAGTACCAGATACTCAAGATGTCCATAACCGGGGACATGGCTAATCATGATTTGTTTGTACACTCTGCAGAGGTTTGCGCACTTTTCCCCACAACACTCGATCTCCTCCGTTGAATTTCTCGCACTGCATGGTGTTTGAGAAACACAGTTTTTCCGAAGAGGTCCCCTTAACCGATTGATAGGCCGGTACACCTTCAATCCCCTGCATCTGCTAGCCCATCATGGAAAGGTTTCCCACAACTTACTCAACTATGCCAGAGCCCATAATGGCATGTGGCTACACACGGAAGTTTCTAGCATGAATAATCTTATGATCCCTTTGAGCCTGGGTGGCATTCCATAGGATGATCACACGAGTACTCAGGGATCCCCTTGGGCAAGCACTGGGTTCTCCAGGTGCCCGGGCAAACCACTGGGTGCTCCAGGGTGCCCCAACAATCCACCCAGATGTGTATTAAAGTAGCCACCTTAAGTTAACCCTTAGATATAAATAACTCTCACATCTTTCATGAATCTCACAAACCATTCCACGCCTATGACCATAGCATAGCAGTATAAGCATAACGTAGTAACACCCTGGGTTTGAATGCAAGACAATAGGTTCCTACCTCATCAACTACTTCCCAATACCCACATGTTAACACATCCTACTCATGCAATGTTTGAGGGTGAAACTAATGCATAAAAACTGGGTAAGAAAAATATGATCAAAGTGTGAACTTGTCTCGTACTATTGATGAAGATGGTTCGCACTCATAACTCCTGATAGTTCTACTCGTGACACTCTGGTCAATCTATCGTGAGCAAGCAATTGTAACCACACATAAGCAATCATGCAAAAGAATCGAAGAAAAGACTTTGGAAAACTTTGAAAACAACCAATTAACTCTTGTAACAGAAAACAATTTCTAACAGCACGAAAATTGGGTGAATTTGGCCTTATCAGAAAGTTTAGGTCAAGAGCTTCAGATTGCAAAAAGAATCAATTAAATCAGAGTTATAAAACTCGAGTTATGAACAAAAGAAGTTTCACCTCAAATCTGTTTGAAACCAAATTTTAAACTGTCAAAAATATGTTTAAGTTGTTTTACTCGACAGAGGGGATCATAAAGAAGAAGTGGGCGTTGGTTTCGTTGGATTTGGACAAGCGAGTAAAAAGTTGTAGTCGTTTGAACGTCAGGGGCTAAACTGTAAATATAACCATATGGATAGGTCCCTGGCAGAAAACTAAAATAAAAAGGAAAATCCTATCAAACGAACGTTCACTACAGAACCTAAACCGACGGATTCGTTCGCTGCGAAGAGATAAACAGCGAGCGTTCACTAATTAACTGGATTAAAAAACGGGTTTTACAGAAAAACCGAGAAAACCTGAAAATAAACTGGCCTAGGGTTCTGTTTACTACCAGTTCGGGGCAGTTTGACCTCGGCGGCGATGGTGGCTAGATCAGTGGCGTGAT